>NW_020864032.1:0-26575 GCF_003713205.1 Coffea eugenioides
AACTTGCTTCCAGTCTTACTTTGTTTAGTGCTTCGACTACCCATCAAAAATAGAATAACAAATTGTTTGCATTCCTAAAATGGTTCGTCCTTGAGCAAACAAAAATAAAAATAAAATGCAAAGGCCCTGCAAAAGAATCAACCTTTCAGGAAAATTACCTATTTGCAGTTGAGAAGTGAGGGTGTTATCATGGAGAGCAATAACTATTTTCGTTAGGACCACAACAGAAACATCTTTTACCTCATCCATAGAGTTGAGAATCCTCTTAGTCAAACTAACTTCTGAAGAATAACATATTCCCAACACCAACCAACCACTAATTGGTAGTTACTTCTTTCTCATCGTGGCTTCCAACACCAGACCAGTTTGCTTTTTCATCAATTCCAATCTCTAAAAGAAGAACACCGCATGCAATGTATTCCACTTTCGCTTCAACTCCTTTGGTATATCATCAGCAATCAAATGCATGTTCTCTTTCAAGAAGTTAAGTTCATCAGCTGTTTTACCTGCAAATTTCGTTATGCCACTGGAATCTACTTCAAATAACTGGCTTAAAAGTGGATACTTCCATGCAAAATCACCAGCACAAACTCTACCACCTAAAATCTGTCTGAAAGGTTCAATGTTTGAAACTCAACCTTGGAAATACCAGTGTCCTTCCCAATTTCCTCAATTTCTTTTAGTCGTTGCAGTTTTCGGTCTCATGGCCGATGTTTCGGTAATTTATACAGTAGAGGTTAGCATTCCACTTCTCTTTTTTTTTGTTAATCCTTGACGGAGATCTATCAAGGTGATGTTCAAGTGTGGGGGTATTTGATAAGAATACATTTTACGTATTTTTTAGTGTGTTTTATTAGTTAATTTTGGTTTGATTATTTAGTTTTATAACTAAAATAACTAAGGTTTTGGTAAAAAAAACTACATTTTATGTTAAAGTGGCCAAACGTTGCGTTTTATGGATTTTTATGGTAAAAACTTCATATTTTGTAGGTTTAATGATTCAATCATCAAATGAAGTGCATTGAGAAGATATTTGGATGATTGAAGATGGATTAAAGTGGTGAAAATAAAATATGAAGTGTAAAAGAAAAAATGCAATTTGAATCAAGAAAAGTCAGGTTTGACAACTCTGACACGTTTCGGTATTTCGACCATATCTGGAGTTACACTTATCGGATTGAGGTGATCTTTATACCATTTTAAAGCTGAGAAAGAGACCTACAATTGTTATGAAGACACCAAAATCCAATTCGGCTGTTTTCATGGGCAAAAAGTCAGAATACAGAAGCTGCATTCTGTGGTCGAAAATCGAAACAGGGGTTTGACCAGGTGATAGTATTTCAATCATATCTCAGGCTACAAAGCTCCGATTTGGATGATTCTTGAAGCATTGGAAAGCTAACTCAAAGGACTACAACGTTTGTGTTTTGCACAAAAGCTAGTTCGGCCTTTATGATAGAGAAAATCGCAGATGAAATAAGGCCAAAGTGAATACGCGAGTACACAAAACGTGACTTGTAACCGCGTTTTGTGTAGGCGCGTTTTCTGGCCTCAATTCTGCAATTTGCTCAGTCAATTCTCTTATGTTCAAACTACTTTCCAGCTACAATCTGCAAGAGAATTCGGTGCACATGCCTCAGAAGACAAAAGGGCAATAAAGATGGCTTATTTTCAAGTCAAAAACATTGATTATTGACTATCCTAACAAAGTTAGATTTGGAAATCAAAAGTTGGAATTTGACTTGGAAAAAGAGAGCCTTTGAGTAGTTTATATGCAGAGACATTTGGGAGCCAAAAAAGGATCATACGGGAGAAGCTTGGAGTCTGCAAAAATGTAGCTTTTCCATTCTCTTAGTGTTAGTTTAGCTTAGTATAGAGTAAGATAGTTCATCCATTCTTATTATTAGCTAGATAAAGAAGAAGATGGAGGATGAAGAAGGCAAGGAAGAAAGCTCATGTGACAAGGGTTGTATTCCTTCTAAATCTTTATCTTTTGTACTTGATTCCAAGTTTAGTTAATATACAAGTTCTGGATTTTATATTTAATATGTGTCTTTAAAGTCTATACCTTGGGTTTGATTGAACTTTCTATGATTGTTAGAGTTTATTATTTGGCTATTTGACTGCTATGATTTGAGCAAGTTATTTAGCACTTTAACTCGTTAAATCATGATTAATCTGGTACCATTAGTTGTGATCATTTAAGGTGTTATTTCTGCAATGAAAATTGAGATTTAACATTAGTTCAATAAGTGCTAAACATGGGGAGTACACGAGAGTAGAGGTGCACCTATATGGTTTTGGTGATTAATTTCATGTAATTTCACTGAAGAAATGAACTTGTAGCTAATTTCATAACCATGAGAATAGGTATGGATTAGTTATAAGTATAATTGATTCACTACGAAAGTAGGATTCAAATGCATAAGAAAATTACACCATAACTAGCATAGATGTAGTATTCAATGATCCAAATATAGCACTTGCATGAGTTGTTAGGGATACCACAACCTAATGAGCTTTCATTTGTTATTTTGTATAATTTCAGTAGGTTAAATTTGTTATAATTCATTGACAGTCTAAATAATAGGGAAGCTTTAGTAATACCGGTAATTGTTCACTCTTCCCTGTGGGATCGACCCGATATATACCCTAAACTACTAGTTGACCTGTACACTTGCAGTGAACGGGTGTAATTCGGTATTTTTTAACTTGTATGTATGTAAAATACCCGTCAGATCTAATACCGACAACGATTGTGTCAGGCTTAATGTACAGGACATAGTAGTGATTATGTCATTCTATCACGTCAACGCCATGTCATTCCATAAGCAGAGGTCAGCTTTCCCAGCGGGATGTTAGGTGGCAGAGGGCGGAGATAGGTGGCCGAGTTAAGATGACAACCACTATTAGAAGACTGATCTCAGCCCCATAGGCGAGGCAACGAGCCGAGTTGGAATAGGCCCTGAGAAGGTCTTCTCGGTCAATCACAAAACCGATGAGGGCCGAGTTGACCGCCCTCAACTTGCTTCCAGTCTTACTTTGTTTAGTGCTTCGACTACCCATCAAAAATAGAATAACAAATTGTTTGCATTCCTAAAATGGTTCGTCCTTGAGCAAACAAAAATAAAAATAAAATGCAAAGGCCCTGCAAAAGAATCAACCTTTCAGGAAAATTACCTATTTGCAGTTGAGAAGTGAGGGTGCTATCATGGAGAGCAATAACTATTTTCGTTAGGACCACAACAGAAACATCTTTTACCTCATCCATAGAGTTGAGAATCCTCTTAGTCAAACTAACTTCTGAAGAATAACATATTCCCAACACCAACCAACCACTAATTGGTAGTTACTTCTTTCTCATCGTGGCTTCCAACACCAGACCAGTTTGCTTTTTCATCAATTCCAATCTCTAAAAGAAGAACACCGCATGCAATGTATTCCACTTTCGCTTCAACTCCTTTGGTATATCATCAGCAATCAAATGCATGTTCTCTTTCAAGAAGTTAAGTTCATCAGCTGTTTTACCTGCAAATTTCGTTATGCCACTGGAATCTACTTCAAATAACTGGCTTAAAAGTGGATACTTCCATGCAAAATCACCAGCACAAACTCTACCACCTAAAATCTGTCTGAAAGGTTCAATGTTTGAAACTCAACCTTGGAAATACCAGTGTCCTTCCCAATTTCCTCAATTTCTTTTAGTCGTTGCAGTTTTCGGTCTCATGGCCGATGTTTCGGTGGTATATACAGTAGAGGTTAGCATTCCACTTCTCTTTTTTCTTGTTAATCCTTGACGGAGATCTATCAAGGTGATGTTCAAGTGTGGGGGTATTTGATAAGAATACATTTTACGTATTTTTTAGTGTGTTTTATTAGTTAATTTTGGTTTGATTATTTAGTTTTATAACTAAAATAACTAAGGTTTTGGTAAAAAAACTACATTTTATGTTAAAGTGGCCAAACGTTGCGTTTTATGGATTTTTATGGTAAAAACTTCATATTTTGTAGGTTTAATGATTCAATCATCAAATGAAGTGCATTGAGAAGATATTTGGATGATTGAAGATGGATTAAAGTGGTGAAAATAAAATATGAAGTGTAAAAGAAAAAATGCAATTTGAATCAAGAAAAGTCAGGTTTGACAACTCTGACACGTTTCGGTATTTCGACCATATCTGGAGTTACACTTATCGGATTGAGGTGATCTTTATACCATTTTAAAGCTGAGAAAGAGACCTACAATTGTTATGAAGACACCAAAATCCAATTCGGCTGTTTTCATGGGCAAAAGGTCAGAATACAGAAGCTGCATTCTGTGGTCGAAAATCGAAACAGGGGTTTGACCAGGTGATAGTATTTCAATCATATCTCAGGCTACAAAGCTCCGATTTGGATGATTCTTGAAGCATTGGAAAGCTAACTCAAAGGACTACAACGTTTGTGTTTTGCACAAAAGCTAGTTCGGCCTTTATGATAGAGAAAATCGCAGATGAAATAAGGCCAAAGTGAATACGCGAGTACACAAAACGTGACTTGTAACCGCGTTTTGTGTAGGCGCGTTTTCTGGCCTCAATTCTGCAATTTGCTCAGTCAATTCTCTTATGTTCAAACTACTTTCCAGCTACAATCTGCAAGAGAATTCGGTGCACATGCCTCAGAAGACAAAAGGGCAATAAAGATGGCTTATTTTCAAGTCAAAAACATTGATTATTGACTATCCTAACAAAGTTAGATTTGGAAATCAAAAGTTGGAATTTGACTTGGAAAAAGAGAGCCTTTGAGTAGTTTATATGCAGAGACATTTGGGAGCCAAAAAAGGATCATACGGGAGAAGCTTGGAGTCTGCAAAAATGTAGCTTTTCCATTCTCTTAGTGTTAGTTTAGCTTAGTATAGAGTAAGATAGTTCATCCATTCTTATTATTAGCTAGATAAAGAAGAAGATGGAGGATGAAGAAGGCAACGAAGAAAGCTCATGTGACAAGGGTTGTATTCCTTCTAAATCTTTATCTTTTGTACTTGATTCCAAGTTTAGTTAATATACAAGTTCTGGATTTTATATTTAATATGTGTCTTTAAAGTCTATACCTTGGGTTTGATTGAACTTTCTATGATTGTTAGAGTTTATTATTTGGCTATTTGACTGCTATGATTTGAGCAAGTTATTTAGCACTTTAACTCGTTAAATCATGATTAATCTGGTACCATTAGTTGTGATCATTTAAGGTGTTATTTCTGCAATGAAAATTGAGATTTAACATTAGTTCAATAAGTGCTAAACATGGGGAGTACACTCACGAGAGTAGAGGTGCACCTATATGGTTTTGGTGATTAATTTCATGTAATTTCACTGAAGAAATGAACTTGTAGCTAATTTCATAACCATGAGAATAGGTATGGATTAGTTATAAGTATAATTGATTCACTACGAAAGTAGGATTTAAATGCATAAGAAAATTACACCATAACTAGCATAGATGTAGTATTCAATGATCCAAATATAG
Source organism: Coffea eugenioides (assembly GCF_003713205.1). NCBI lineage: Eukaryota > Viridiplantae > Streptophyta > Magnoliopsida > Gentianales > Rubiaceae > Coffea > Coffea eugenioides. The sequence goes on from NW_020864032.1 coordinate 5,506, forward strand.
CACTTGCATGAGTTGTTAGGGATACCACAACCTAATGAGCTTTCATTTGTTATTTTGTATAATTTCAGTAGGTTAAATTTGTTATAATTCATTGACAGTCTAAATAATAGGGAAGCTTTAGTAATACCGGTAATTGTTCACTCTTCCCTGTGGGATCGACCCGATATATACCCTAAACAACTAGTTGACCTGTACACTTGCAGTGAACGGGTGTAATTCGGTATTTTTTAACTTGTATGTATGTAAAATACCCGTCAGATCTGATACCGACAACGATTGTGTCAGGCTTAATGTACAGGACATAGTAGTGATTATGTCATTCTATCACGTCAACGCCATGTCATTCCATAAGCAGATGTCAGCTTTCCCAGCGGGATGTTAGGTGGCAGAGGGCGGAGATAGGTGGTCGAGTTAAGATGACAACCACTATTAGAAGACTGATCTCAGCCCCATAGGCGAGGCAACGAGCCGAGTTGGAATAGGCCCTGAGAAGGTCTTCTCGGTCAATCACAAAACCGATGAGGGCCGAGTTGACCGCCCTCAACTTGCTTCCAGTCTTACTTTGTTTAGTGCTTCGACTACCCATCAAAAATAGAATAACAAATTGTTTGCATTCCTAAAATGGTTCGTCCTTGAGCAAACAAAAATAAAAATAAAATGCAAAGGCCCTGCGAAATAATCAACCTTTCAGGAAAATTACCTATTTGCAGTTGAGAAGTGAGGGTGTTATCATGGAGAGCAATAACTATTTTCGTTAGGACCACAACAGAAACATCTTTTACCTCATCCATAGAGTTGAGAATCCTCTTAGTCAAACTAACTTCTGAAGAATAACATATTCCCAACACCAACCAACCACTAATTGGTAGTTACTTCTTTCTCATCGTGGCTTCCAACACCAGACCAGTTTGCTTTTTCATCAATTCCAATCTCTAAAAGAAGAACACCGCATGCAATGTATTCCACTTTCGCTTCAACTCCTTTGGTATATCATCAGCAATCAAATGCATGTTCTCTTTCAAGAAGTTAAGTTCATCAGCTGTTTTACCTGCAAATTTCGTTATGCCACTGGAATCTACTTCAAATAACTGGCTTAAAAGTGGATACTTCCATGCAAAATCACCAGCACAAACTCTACCACCTAAAATCTGTCTGAAAGGTTCAATGTTTGAAACTCAACCTTGGAAATACCAGTGTCCTTCCCAATTTCCTCAATTTCTTTTAGTCGTTGCAGTTTTCGGTCTCATGGCCGATGTTTCGGTAATTTATACAGTAGAGGTTAGCATTCCACTTCTCTTTTTTTTTGTTAATCCTTGACGGAGATCTATCAAGGTGATGTTCAAGTGTGGGGGTATTTGATAAGAATACATTTTACGTATTTTTTAGTGTGTTTTATTAGTTAATTTTGGTTTGATTATTTAGTTTTATAACTAAAATAATTAAGGTTTTGGTAAAAAAACTACATTTTATGTTAAAGTGGCCAAACGTTGCGTTTTATGGATTTTTATGGTAAAAACTTCATATTTTGTAGGTTTAATGATTCAATCATCAAATGAAGTGCATTGAGAAGATATTTGGATGATTGAAGATGGATTAAAGTGGTGAAAATAAAATATGAAGTGTAAAAGAAAAAATGTAATTTGAATCAAGAAAAGTCAGGTTTGACAACTCTGACACGTTTCGGTATTTCGACCATATCTGGAGTTACACTTATCGGATTGAGGTGATCTTTATACCATTTTAAAGCTGAGAAAGAGATCTACAATTGTTATGAAGACACCAAAATCCAATTCGGCTGTTTTCATGGGCAAAAGGTCAGAATACAGAAGCTGCATTCTGTGGTCGAAAATCGAAACAGGGGTTTGACCAGGTGATAGTATTTCAATCATATCTCAGGCTACAAAGCTCCGATTTGGATGATTCTTGAAGCATTGGAAAGCTAACTCAAAGGACTACAACGTTTGTGTTTTGCACAAAAGCTAGTTCGGCCTTTATGATAGAGAAAATCGCAGATGAAATAAGGCCAAAGTGAATACGCGAGTACACAAAACGTGACTTGTAACCGCGTTTTGTGTAGGCGCGTTTTCTGGCCTCAATTCTGCAATTTGCTCAGTCAATTCTCTTATGTTCAAACTACTTTCCAGCTACAATCTGCAAGAGAATTCGGTGCACATGCCTCAGAAGACAAAAGGGCAATAAAGATGGCTTATTTTCAAGTCAAAAACATTGATTATTGACTATCCTAACAAAGTTAGATTTGAAAATCAAAAGTTGGAATTTGACTTGGAAAAAGAGAGCCTTTGAGTAGTTTATATGCAGAGACATTTGGGAGCCAAAAAAGGATCATACGGGAGAAGCTTGGAGTCTGCAAAAATGTAGCTTTTCCATTCTCTTAGTGTTAGTTTAGCTTAGTATAGAGTAAGATAGTTCATCCATTCTTATTATTAGCTAGATAAAGAAGAAGATGGAGGATGAAGAAGGCAACGAAGAAAGCTCATGTGACAAGGGTTGTATTCCTTCTAAATCTTTATCTTTTGTACTTGATTCCAAGTTTAGTTAATATACAAGTTCTGGATTTTATATTTAATATGTGTCTTTAAAGTCTATACCTTGGGTTTGATTGAACTTTCTATGATTGTTAGAGTTTATTATTTGGCTATTTGACTGCTATGATTTGAGCAAGTTATTTAGCACTTTAACTCGTTAAATCATGATTAATCTGGTACCATTAGTTGTGATCATTTAAGGTATTATTTCTGCAATGAAAATTGAGATTTAACATTAGTTCAATAAGTGCTAAACATGGGGAGTACACTCACGAGAGTAGAGGTGCACCTATATGGTTTTGGTGATTAATTTCATGTAATTTCACTGAAAAAATGAACTTGTAGCTAATTTCATAACCATGAGAATAGGTATGGATTAGTTATAAGTATAATTGATTCACTACGAAAGTAGGATTCAAATGCATAAGAAAATTACACCATAACTAGCATAGATGTAGTATTCAATGATCCAAATATAGCACTTGCATGAGTTGTTAGGGATACCACAACCTAATGAGCTTTCATTTGTTATTTTGTATAATTTCAGTAGGTTAAATTTGTTGTAATTCATTGACAGTCTAAATAATAGGGAAGCTTTAGTAATACCGGTAATTGTTCACTCTTCCCTGTGGGATCGACCCGATATATACCCTAAACTACTAGTTGACCTGTACACTTGCAGTGAACGGGTGTAATTCGGTATTTTTTAACTTGTATGTATGTAAAATACCCGTCAGATCTGATACCGACAATGATTGTGTCAGGCTTAATGTACAGGACATTGTAGTGATTATGTCATTCTATCACGTCAACGCCATGTCATTCCATAAGCAGAGGTCAGCTTTCCCAGCGGGATGTTAGGTGGTAGAGGGCGGAGATAGGTGGCCGAGTTAAGATGACAACCACTATTAGAAGATTGATCTCAGCCCCATAGGCGAGGCAACGAGCCGAGTTGGAATAGGCCCTGAGAAGGTCTTCTCGGTCAATCACAAAACCGATGAGGGCCGAGTTGACCGCCCTCAACTTGCTTCCAGTCTTACTTTGTTTCAGTGCTTCGACTACCCATCAAAAATAGAATAAGCAAATTGTTTTGCATTCCTAAAATGGTTCGTCCTTGACAACAAAAAAAAAATATGCAAAGGCCCTGAAAAGAATTCAACCTTTTCAGGAAATACCTAATTTGCATTGAGAAGTGAGGGTGCTAATCATGGAGAGCAATAAACTATTTTCCGCTTAGGACCACACAGAAAACATCTTTTACCTCATCCAATAGATTGAGAATCCTCTTAGTCAAACTAACTTCTGAAAGAATAACATATTCAACAGACCAACCAACCACTAATTGGTAAGTTACTTCTTTCTCATCGTGGCTTTCCACACCAGACCGAGTTGTGCTTTTTCATCAATTCCAATCTCGTAAAAGAAGAACACCAGGCATGCAACTGGTATTCCACTTTCGCTTCAAGCTCTTTGGTATATCAGTCAGCAATCAAAGTGCATGGTTCTCTTTCAGAGAAGTTAAGTTCATCAGCTGTTTTACTGCATTGTTCCGTATGGCCACTGGGAATGCTACTTCAAGATAAACTTGGCTTAGAAAGTGGGACTTAAACCCTTTTCGCATGCAGAAATCACCGCACAGAACTCTCCCACCTAAAATCTGTCTGACAAGGTTCAATGTTTGAAACTTCGAACCCTTGGGAATACCAGTGTTCCTCCATTTCCTGCAAGTTTCTTTTAGTCTTGCATGTTTTTCGGTCCTCAGTGCCGATGTTTCGGGTGGTATATAATGTAGAGGTTTAGCATTCCACTTCTCTTTTTCTTTGTTAATCCTTGACGGAGATTATCAAGGGTTTGATGTTTCAAGGGGGGGTATGTGATAAGAATACATTTTACGTATTTTTTAGTGTGTTTATTAGTTAATTTTGGTTTGATTATTTATGTTTTATAACTTAAAATAACTAAGGTTTTTGGGTAAAAAAACTACATTTTATGTTAAAGTGGCCAAAACGTTGCGTTTTAATGGATTTTTATGGTAAAAACTTCATATTTTGTAGGTTTAATGATTCATCATCACACTGAAGTGCATTGAGAGATATTTGGATGATTGAAGATGGATTTAAAGTGGGAAAAAAAATATGAAAGTGTAAAAGAAAAAAATGCAATTTTGAATCAAGAAAAGTCAGGTTTGAGCAACTCTGGACACATTTCGGTATTTCGACCATATCTGGATTACACTTATCGGATTGAGGTGGGATCTTTATATCCATTGTTAAAGCTGAGAAAGACGACCTACAATTTGTTAATGAAGACACAAAATCCAATTCGGCTGTTTTCATGGGCAAAAATTCAGATACATGAAGCTGCATTCCTGTGGTCGAAAATCGAAACAGGGTTTGACCAGGTGAATAGTATTTCAAATCATATTCAGGCTCAAATCTCCGATTTGGATGATTCTTGAAGGCATTGCGATAAGCTACTCAAAGGACTACACGTTTGTGTTTGTGGCACAAAAGCTAGTTCGGGCCTTTTAATGATAGAGAAAATCACAGATGAAGTAAGGCCAAAGTGAATACGCGAGTACACAAAACGTGACTTGTAACCGCGTTTTGTGTAGGCGCGTTTTCTGGCCTCAATTCTGCAATTTGCTCAGTCAATTCTCTTATGTTCAAACTACTTTCCAGCTACAATCTGCAAGAGAATTCGGTGCACATGCCTCAGAAAACAAAAGGGCAATAAAGATGGCTTATTTTCAAGTCAAAAACATTGATTATTGACTATCCTAACAAAGTTAGATTTGGAAATCAAAAGTTGGAATTTGACTTGGAAAAAGAGAGCCTTTGAGTAGTTTATATGCAGAGACATTTGGGAGCCAAAAAAGGATCATACGGGAGAAGCTTGGAGTCTGCAAAAATGTAGCTTTTCCATTCTCTTAGTATTAGTTTAGCTTAGTATAGAGTAAGATAGTTCATCCATTCTTATTATTAGCTAGATAAAGAAGAAGATGGAGGATGAAGAAGGCAAGGAAGAAAGCTCATGTGACAAGGGTTGTATTCCTTCTAAATCTTTATCTTTTGTACTTGATTCCAAGTTTAGTTAATAGACAAGTTCTGGATTTTATATTTAATATGTGTCTTTAAAGTCTATACCTTGGGTTTGATTGAACTTTCTATGATTGTTAGAGTTTATTATTTGGCTATTTGACTGCTATGATTTGAGCAAGTTATTTAGCACTTTAACTCGTTAAATCATGATTAATCTGGTACCATTAGTTGTGATCATTTAAGGTGTTATTTCTGCAATGAAAATTGAGATTTAACATTAGTTCAATAAGTGCTAAACATGGGGAGTACACTCACGAGAGTAGAGGTGCACCTATATGGTTTTGGTGATTAATTTCATGTAATTTCACTGAAGAAATGAACTTGTAGCTAATTTCATAACCATGAGAATAGGTATGGATTAGTTATAAGTATAATTGATTCACTACGAAAGTAGGATTTAAATGCATAAGAAAATTACACCATAACTAGCATAGATGTAGTATTCAATGATCCAAATATAGCACTTGCATGAGTTGTTAGGGATACCACAACCTAATGAGCTTTCATTTGTTATTTTGTATAATTTCAGTAGGTTAAATTTGTTATAATTCATTGACAGTCTAAATAATAGGGAAGCTTTAGTAATACCGGTAATTGTTCACTCTTCCCTGTGGGATCGACCCGATATATACCCTAAACAACTAGTTGACCTGTACACTTGCAGTGAACGGGTGTAATTCGGTATTTTTTAACTTGTATGTATGTAAAATACCCGTCAGATCTGATACCGACAACGATTGTGTCAGGCTTAATGTACAGGACATAGTAGTGATTATGTCATTCTATCACGTCAACGCCATGTCATTCCATAAGCAGAGGTCAGCTTTCCCAGCGGGATGTTAGGTGGCAGAGGGCGGAGATAGGTGGCCGAGTTAAGATGACAACCACTATTAGAAGACTGATCTCAGCCCCATAGGCGAGGCAACGAGCCGAGTTGGAATAGGCCCTGAGAAGGTCTTCTCGATCAATCACAAAACCGATGAGGGCCGAGTTGACCGCCCTCAACTTGCTTCCAGTCTTACTTTGTTTAGTGCTTCGACTACCCATCAAAAATAGAATAACAAATTGTTTGCATTCCTAAAATGGTTCGTCCTTGAGCAAACAAAAATAAAAATAAAATGCAAAGGCCCTGCAAAAGAATCAACCTTTCAGGAAAATTACCTATTTGCAGTTGAGAAGTGAGGGTGTTATCATGGAGAGCAATAACTATTTTCGTTAGGACCACAACAGAAACATCTTTTACCTCATCCATAGAGTTGAGAATCCTCTTAGTCAAACTAACTTCTGAAGAATAACATATTCCCAACACCAACCAACCACTAATTGATAGTTACTTCTTTCTCATCGTGGCTTCCAACACCAGACCAGTTTGCTTTTTCATCAATTCCAATCTCTAAAAGAAGAACACCGCATGCAATGTATTCCACTTTCGCTTCAACTCCTTTGGTATATCATCAGCAATCAAATGCATGTTCTCTTTCAAGAAGTTAAGTTCATCAGCTGTTTTACCTGCAAATTTCGTTATGCCACTGGAATCTATTTCAAATAACTGGCTTAAAAGTGGATACTTCCATGCAAAATCACCAGCACAAACTCTACCACCTAAAATCTGTCTGAAAGGTTCAATGTTTGAAACTCAACCTTGGAAATACCAGTGTCCTTCCCAATTTCCTCAATTTCTTTTAATCGTTGCAGTTTTCGGTCTCATGGCCGATGTTTCGGTGGTATATACAGTAGAGGTTAGCATTCCACTTCTCTTTTTTTTTGTTAATCCTTGACGGAGATCTATCAAGGTGATGTTCAAGTGTGGGGGTATTTGATAAGAATACATTTTACGTATTTTTTAGTGTGTTTTATTAGTTAATTTTGGTTTGATTATTTAGTTTTATAACTAAAATAACTAAGGTTTTGGTAAAAAAAACTACATTTTATGTTAAAGTGGCCAAACGTTGCGTTTTATGGATTTTTATGGTAAAAACTTCATATTTTGTAGGTTTAATGATTCAATCATCAAATGAAGTGCATTGAGAAGATATTTGGATGATTGAAGATGGATTAAAGTGGTGAAAATAAAATATGAAGTGTAAAAGAAAAAATGCAATTTGAATCAAGAAAAGTCAGGTTTGACAACTCTGACACGTTTCTGTATTTCGACCATATCTGGAGTTACACTTATCGGATTGAGGTGATCTTTATACCATTTTAAAGCTGAGAAAGAGACCTACAATTGTTATGAAGACACCAAAATCCAATTCGGCTGTTTTCATGGGCAAAAGGTCAGAATACAGAAGCTGCATTCTGTGGTCGAAAATCGAAACAGGGGTTTGACCAGGTGATAGTATTTCAATCATATCTCAGGCTACAAAGCTCCGATTTGGATGATTCTTGAAGCATTGGAAAGCTAACTCAAAGGACTACAACGTTTGTGTTTTGCACAAAAGCTAGTTCGGCCTTTATGATAGAGAAAATCGCAGATGAAATAAGGCCAAAGTGAATACGCGAGTACACAAAACGTGACTTGTAACCGCGTTTTGTGTAGGCGCGTTTTCTGGCCTCAATTCTGTAATTTGCTCAGTCAATTCTCTTATGTTCAAACTACTTTCCAGCTACAATCTGCAAGAGAATTCGGTGCACATGCCTCAGAAGACAAAAGGACAATAAAGATGGCTTATTTTCAAGTCAAAAACATTGATTATTGACTATCCTAACAAAGTTAGATTTGGAAATCAAAAGTTGGAATTTGATTTGGAAAAAGAGAGCCTTTGAGTAGTTTATATGCAGAGACATTTGGGAGCCAAAAAAGGATCATACGGGAGAAGTTTGGAGTCTGCAAAAATGTAGCTTTTCCATTCTCTTAGTGTTAGTTTAGCTTAGTATAGAGTAAGATAGTTCATCCATTCTTATTATTAGCTAGATAAAGAAGAAGATGGAGGATGAAGAAGGCAAGGAAGAAAGCTCATGTGACAAGGGTTGTATTCCTTCTAAATCTTTATCTTTTGTACTTGATTCCAAGTTTAGTTAATATACAAGTTCTGGATTTTATATTTAATATGTGTCTTTAAAGTCTATACCTTGGGTTTGATTGAACTTTCTATGATTGTTAGAGTTTATTATTTGGCTATTTGACTGCTATGATTTGAGCAAGTTATTTAGCACTTTAACTCGTTAAATCATGATTAATCTGGTACCATTAGTTGTGATCATTTAAGGTGTTATTTCTGCAATGAAAATTGAGATTTAACATTAGTTCAATAAGTGCTAAACATGGGGAGTACACTCACGAGAGTAGAGGTGCACCTATATGGTTTTGGTGAATAATTTCATGTAATTTCACTGAAGAAATGAACTTGTAACTAATTTCATAACCATGAGAATAGGTATGGATTAGTTATAAGTATAATTGATTCACTACGAAAGTAGGATTCAAATGCATAAGAAAATTACACCATAACTAGTCTAGATGTAGTATTCAATGATCCAAATATAGCACTTGCATGAGTTGTTAGGGATACCACAACCTAAGGAGCTTTTATTTGTTATTTTGTATAATTTCAGTAGGTTAAATTTGTTATAATTCATTGATAGTCTAAATAATAGGGAAGCTTTAGTAATACCGGTAATTGTTCACTCTTCCCTGTGGGATCGACCCGATATATACCCTAAACTACTAGTTGACCTGTACACTTGCAGTGAACGGGTGTAATTCGGTATTTTTTAACTTGTATGTATGTAAAATACCCGTCAGATCTGATACCGACAACGATTGTGTCAGGCTTAATGTACAGGACATAGTAGTGATTATGTCATTCTATCACGTCAACGCCATGTCATTCCATAAGCAGAGGTCAGCTTTCCCAACGGGATGTTAGGTGGCAGAGGGCGGAGATAGGTGGCCGAGTTAAGATGACAACCACTATTAGAAGACTGATCTCAGCCCCATAGGCGAGGCAACGAGCCGAGTTGGAATAGGCCCTGAGAAGGTCTTCTCGGTCAATCACAAAACCGATGAGGGCCGAGTTGACCGCCCTCAACTTGCTTCCAGTCTTATTTTGTTTAGTGCTTCGACTACCCATCAAAAATAGAATAACAAATTGTTTGCATTCCTAAAATGGTTCGTCCTTGAGCAAACAAAAATAAAAATAAAATGCAATGGCCCTGCAAAAGAATCAACCTTTCAAGAAAATTACCTATTTGCAGTTGAGAAGTGAGGGTGTTATCATGGAGAGCAATAACTATTTTCGTTAGGAACACAACAGAAACATCTTTTACCTCATCCATAGAGTTGAGAATCCTCTTAGTCAAACTAACTTCTGAAGAATAACATATTCCCAACACCAACCAACCACTAATTGGTAGTTACTTCTTTCTCATCGTGGCTTCCAACACCAGACCAGTTTGCTTTTTCATCAATTCCAATCTCTAAAAGAAGAACACCGCATGCAATGTATTCCACTTTCGCTTCAACTCCTTTGGTATATCATCAGCAATCAAATGCATGTTCTCTTTCAAGAAGTTAAGTTCATCAGCTGTTTTACCTGCAAATTTCGTTATGCCACTGGAATCTATTTCAAATAACTGGCTTTAAAAAGTGGGATACTTCCATGCAAAATCACCAGCACAACTCTTACCCACCTAAAATCTGTCTGAAAGGTTCAATGTTTGAACTCAACGCTTGGAAATACCAGTGTCCTTCCCAATTTCCTCAATTTCTTTTAGTCGTTGCAGTTTTCGGTCTCATGGCCGATGTTTCGGTGGTATATACAGTAGAGGTTAGCATTCCACTTCTCTTTTTTTTTGTTAATCCTTGACGGAGATCTATCAAGGTGATGTTCAAGTGTGGGGGTATTTGATAAGAATACATTTTACGTATTTTTTAGTGTGTTTTATTAGTTAATTTTGGTTTGATTATTTAGTTTTATAACTAAAATAACTAAGGTTTTGGTAAAAAAACTACATTTTATGTTAAAGTGGCCAAACGTTGCGTTTTATGGATTTTTATGGTAAAAACTTCATATTTTGTAGGTTTAATGATTCAATCATCAAATGAAGTGCATTGAGAAGATATTTGGATGATTGAAGATGGATTAAAGTGGTGAAAATAAAATATGAAGTGTAAAAGAAAAAATGCAATTTGAATCAAGAAAAGTCAGGTTTGACAACTCTGACACGTTTCGGTATTTCGACCATATCTGGAGTTACACTTATCGGATTGAGGTGATCTTTATACCATTTTAAAGCTGAGAAAGAGACCTACAATTGTTATGAAGACACCAAAATCCAATTCGGCTGTTTTCATGGGCAAAAGGTCAGAATACAGAAGCTGCATTCTGTGGTCGAAAATCGAAACAGGGGTTTGACCAGGTGATAGTATTTCAATCATATCTCAGGCTACAAAGCTCCGATTTGGATGATTCTTGAAGCATTGGAAAGCTAACTCAAAGGACTACAACGTTTGTGTTTTGCACAAAAGCTAGTTCGGCCTTTATGATAGAGAAAATCGCAGATGAAATAAGGCCAAATTGAATACGCGAGTACACAAAACGTGACTTGTAACCGCGTTTTGTGTAGGCGCGTTTTCTGGCCTCAATTCTGCAATTTGCTCAGTCAATTCTCTTATGTTCAAACTACTTTCCAGCTACAATCTGCAAGAGAATTCGGTGCACATGCCTCAGAAGACAAAAGGGCAATAAAGATGGCTTATTTTCAAGTCAAAAACATTGATTATTGACTATCCTAACAAAGTTAGATTTGGAAATCAAAAGTTGGAATTTGACTTGGAAAAAGAGAGCCTTTGAGTAGTTTATATGCAGAGACATTTGGGAGCCAAAAAAGGATCATACGGGAGAAGCTTGGAGTCTGCAAAAATGTAGCTTTTCCATTCTCTTAGTGTTAGTTTAGCTTAGTATAGAGTAAGATAGTTCATCCATTCTTATTATTAGCTAGATAAAGAAGAAGATGGAGGATGAAGAAGGCAACGAAGAAAGCTCATGTGACAAGGGTTGTATTCCTTCTAAATCTTTATCTTTTGTACTTGATTCCAAGTTTAGTTAATATACAAGTTCTGGATTTTATATTTAATATGTGTCTTTAAAGTCTATACCTTGGGTTTGATTGAACTTTCTATGATTGTTAGAGTTTATTATTTGGCTATTTGACTGCTATGATTTGAGCAAGTTATTTAGCACTTTAACTCGTTAAATCATGATTAATCTGGTACCATTAGTTGTGATCATTTAAGGTGTTATTTCTGCAATGAAAATTGAGATTTAACATTAGTTCAATAAGTGCTAAACATGGGGAGTACACTCACGAGAGTAGAGGTGCACCTATATGGTTTTGGTGATTAATTTCATGTAATTTCACTGAAGAAATGAACTTGTAGCTAATTTCATAACCATGAGAATAGGTATGGATTAGTTATAAGTATAATTGATTCACTACGAAAGTAGGATTTAAATGCATAAGAAAATTACACCATAACTAGCATAGATGTAGTATTCAATGATCCAAATATAGCACTTGCATGAGTTGTTAGGGATACCACAACCTAATGAGCTTTCATTTGTTATTTTGTATAATTTCAGTAGGTTAAATTTGTTATAATTCATTGACAGTCTAAATAATAGGGAAGCTTTAGTAATACCGGTAATTGTTCACTCTTCCCTGTGGGATCGACCCGATATATACCCTAAACAACTAGTTGACCTGTACACTTGCAGTGAACGGGTGTAATTCGGTATTTTTTAACTTGTATGTATGTAAAATACCCGTCAGATCTGATACCGACAACGATTGTGTCAGGCTTAATGTACAGGACATAGTAGTGATTATGTCATTCTATCACGTCAACGCCATGTCATTCCATAAGCAGATGTCAGCTTTCCCAGCGGGATGTTAGGTGGCAGAGGGCGGAGATAGGTGGTCGAGTTAAGATGACAACCACTATTAGAAGACTGATCTCAGCCCCATAGGCGAGGCAACGAGCCGAGTTGGAATAGGCCCTGAGAAGGTCTTCTCGGTCAATCACAAAACCGATGAGGGCCGAGTTGACCGCCCTCAACTTGCTTCCAGTCTTACTTTGTTTAGTGCTTCGACTACCCATCAAAAATAGAATAACAAATTGTTTGCATTCCTAAAATGGTTCGTCCTTGAGCAAACAAAAATAAAAATAAAATGCAAAGGCCCTGCAAAAGAATCAACCTTTCAGGAAAATTACCTATTTGCAGTTGAGAAGTGAGGGTGCTATCATGGAGAGCAATAACTATTTTCGTTAGGACCACAACAGAAACATCTTTTACCTCATCCATAGAGTTGAGAATCCTCTTAGTCAAACTAACTTCTGAAGAATAACATATTCCCAACACCAACCAACCACTAATTGGTAGTTACTTCTTTCTCATCGTGGCTTCCAACACCAGACCAGTTTGCTTTTTCATCAATTCCAATCTCTAAAAGAAGAACACCGCATGCAATGTATTCCACTTTCGCTTCAACTCCTTTGGTATATCATCAGCAATCAAATGCATGTTCTCTTTCAAGAAGTTAAGTTCATCAGCTGTTTTACCTGCAAATTTCGTTATGCCACTGGAATCTACTTCAAATAACTGGCTTAAAAGTGGATACTTCCATGCAAAATCACCAGCACAAACTCTACCACCTAAAATCTGTCTGAAAGGTTCAATGTTTGAAACTCAACCTTGGAAATACCAGTGTCCTTCCCAATTTCCTCAATTTCTTTTAGTCGTTGCAGTTTTCGGTCTCATGGCCGATGTTTCGGTGGTATATACAGTAGAGGTTAGCATTCCACTTCTCTTTTTTTTTGTTAATCCTTGACGGAGATCTATCAAGGTGATGTTCAAGTGTGGGGGTATTTGATAAGAATACATTTTACGTATTTTTTAGTGTGTTTTATTAGTTAATTTTGGTTTGATTATTTAGTTTTATAACTAAAATAACTAAGGTTTTGGTAAAAAAACTACATTTTATGTTAAAGTGGCCAAACGTTGCGTTTTATGGATTTTTATGGTAAAAACTTCATATTTTGTAGGTTTAATGATTCAATCATCAAATGAAGTGCATTGAGAAGATATTTGGATGATTGAAGATGGATTAAAGTGGTGAAAATAAAATATGAAGTGTAAAAGAAAAAATGCAATTTGAATCAAGAAAAGTCAGGTTTGACAACTCTGACACGTTTCGGTATTTCGACCATATCTGGAGTTACACTTATCGGATTGAGGTGATCTTTATACCATTTTAAAGCTGAGAAAGAGACCTACAATTGTTATGAAGACACCAAAATCCAATTCGGCTGTTTTCATGGGCAAAAAGTCAGAATACAGAAGCTGCATTCTGTGGTCGAAAATCGAAACAGGGGTTTGACCAGGTGATAGTATTTCAATCATATCTCAGGTTACAAAGCTCCGATTTGAATGATTCTTGAAGCATTGGAAAGCTAACTCAAAGGACTACAACGTTTGTGTTTTGCACAAAAGCTAGTTCGGCCTTTATGATAGAGAAAATCACAGATGAAGTAAGGCCAAAGTGAATACGCGAGTACACAAAACGTGACTTGTAACCGCGTTTTGTGTAGGCGCGTTTTCTGGCCTCAATTCTGCAATTTGCTCAGTCAATTCTCTTATGTTCAAACTACTTTCCAGCTACAATCTGCAAGAGAATTCGGTGCACATGCCTCAGAAAACAAAAGGGCAATAAAGATGGCTTATTTTCAAGTCAAAAACATTGATTATTGACTATCAAAAGTAGTTGAAACTCAAACTCGGATTGCACTGAAAAGGAGCCTTTGTATTCTAAATGCAGAGACATAAGAGAGAGTCTCAAAATTCCATATAGATTAGTTAGCTTCAGTCATACCCGAGTAAGATAGTTCATCCATCTATTATTAGCTGATAAAGAAGAAGAGGAAGAGAAGAACAAGAAGCAAAGCTATGTGACAAGGTGTATCCTCTAAATCTTATCTTTTGTACTTGATTCCAAGTTTATTAATAACACAGTTCTGGATTTTATATTAATATTGTCTTAAAGTCATACCTTGGTTGATTGAACTCTAGATCTGTTAAGTTTAATGGCTATTGACCGCTAATATTGAGCAGTATTACACTTAACTCGTTAATCATGATTAATCTGAACCATTAGTTGTGACATTTAAGGTGTTATTTCTAATGAAAATTGAGATTAACATTAGTTCAATAAGGCAAACATGGGATACACTCAACGAGAGTAGAGGTGCCCTATATGGTTTGGTGATATCATGTAATTCACTGAGAAATGAACTTGTAGCTAATTCATAACCATGAGAAATAAGGTATGGATAGTTATAAGTAGATCCACTACGAAGTAGATTAAATCATAAAAATACAACCAATAACTAAGCATAGATGTTATTCAATGATCCACAATATAGCACTCATGAGTTGTTAGGGATCACCACAACCTAATGAGCTTTCCAATTTGTATTTGTATAATTTCAGAGTTAAATTTGTTAAATTCATGACAGTCTAAAAAGGGAAGCTTAGTAAACGGAAGTGTTCACTCTCCCGTGGATCGACCCATATATCCCTAAACTACGTTGACCTGTAACTTGCATGAAGTTAATTCGTATTTTTAACTTGTATTATTAAAATACCCGCAGATTGATCCGAAACGATGTGTAGGCTTAAGGACGGACCATAGTAGTGTATGTCATTCAATCACGTCAACGCCAGTCAATTCCATAAAGAGGCAGCTTTCCCCAAACGGATGTTAGGTGCAGGGCGAGATAGGTGCGAGTTAATGACAACCACTCTTAGAAGACGATCTCAGCCCCATAGGCCGAGCAACGAGCGAGTTGAATAGCCCTGAAAGGTTCCGCAATCAAAAACCGATGAAGGCGAGTGACCGCCCTCAACTGCCTCCAGCTACTTTGTTTATGCTTCGACTACATCAAAAATAGAAAACAAATGTTGCATTCCTAAAATGGTTGTCTTGACAACAAAAATATAAAATAAAATGCAAAGCCCTGCCAAAGAATCAACTTCAGAAAATACCTATTGAAGTGAGAAGTGAGGTATCATGGAGACAATACTATTTTCGTTAGACCACAACAGAACATCTTACCTCATCCATAGAGTGAGAATCCTCTTAGTCAAACTACTTCTGAAGAATATCCAAACCAACCAACCATAATTGGTAGTTCTTCTTTCTCATCGTGGCTCACACACAGACCAGTACTTTTCATCAATTCCAACCTAAAAAAAGAACACCGCACAATGTATCCACTTTCGCTTCAACTCCTTGGTAATCACACAATCAAATGCATGTTCTCTTTCAAGAAGTTAAGTTCATCAGCTGTTTTACCTGCAAATTTCGTTATGCCACTGGAATCTACTTCAAATAACTGGCTTAAAAGTGGATACTTCCATGCAAAATCACCAGCACAAACTCTACCACCTAAAATCTGTCTGAAAGGTTCAATGTTTGAAACTCAACCTTGGAAATACCAGTGTCCTTCCCAATTTCCTCAATTTCTTTTAGTCGTTGCAGTTTTCGGTCTCATGGCCGATGTTTCGGTGGTATATACAGTAGAGGTTAGCATTCCACTTCTCTTTTTTCTTGTTAATCCTTGACGGAGATCTATCAAGGTGATGTTCAAGTGTGGGGGTATTTGATAAGAATACATTTTACGTATTTTTTAGTGTGTTTTATTAGTTAATTTTGGTTTGATTATTTAGTTTTATAACTAAAATAACTAAGGTTTTGGTAAAAAAACTACATTTTATGTTAAAGTGGCCAAACGTTGCGTTTTATGGATTTTTATGGTAAAAACTTCATATTTTGTAGGTTTAATGATTCAATCATCAAATGAAGTGCATTGAGAAGATATTTGGATGATTGAAGATGGATTAAAGTGGTGAAAATAAAATATGAAGTGTAAAAGAAAAAATGCAATTTGAATCAAGAAAAGTCAGGTTTGACAACTCTGACACGTTTCGGTATTTCGACCATATCTGGAGTTACACTTATCGGATTGAGGTGATCTTTATACCATTTTAAAGCTGAGAAAGAGACCTACAATTGTTATGAAGACACCAAAATCCAATTCGGCTGTTTTCATGGGCAAAAAGTCAGAATATAGAAGCTGCATTCTGTGGTCGAAAATCGAAACAGGGGTTTGACCAGGTGATAGTATTTCAATCATATCTCAGGCTACAAAGCTCCGATTTGGATGATTCTTGAAGCATTGGAAAGCTAACTCAAAGGACTACAACGTTTGTGTTTTGCACAAAAGCTAGTTCGGCCTTTATGATAGAGAAAATCGCAGATGAAATAAGGCCAAAGTGAATACGCGAGTACACAAAACGTGACTTGTAACCGCGTTTTGTGTAGGCGCGTTTTCTGGCCTCAATTCTGTAATTTGCTCAGTCAATTCTCTTATGTTCAAACTACTTTCCAGCTACAATCTGCAAGAGAATTCGGTGCACATGCCTCAGAAGACAAAAGGGCAATAAAGATGGTTTATTTTCAAGTCAAAAATATTGATTATTGACAATCCTAACAAAGTTAGATTTGGAAATCAAAAGTTGGAATTTGACTTGGAAAAAGAGAGCCTTTGAGTAGTTTGTATGCAGAGACATTTGGGAGCCAAAAAAGGATCATACGGGAGAAGCTTGGAGTCTGCAAAAATGTAGCTTTTCCATTCTCTTAGTGTTAGTTTAGCTTAGTATAGAGTAAGATAGTTCATCCATTCTTATTATTAGCTAGATAAAGAAGAAGATGGAGGATGAAGAAGGCAAGGAAGAAAGCTCATGTGACAAGGGTTGTATTCCTTCTAAATCTTTATCTTTTGTACTTGATTCCAAATTTAGTTAATATACAAGTTCTGGATTTTATATTTAATATGTGTCTTTAAAGTCTATACCTTGGGTTTGATTGAACTTTCTATGATTGTTAGAGTTTATTATTTGGCTATTTGACTGCTATGATTTGAGCAAGTTATTTAGCACTTTAACTCGTTAAATCATGATTAATCTGGTACCATTAGTTGTGATCATTTAAGGTGTTATTTCTGCAATGAAAATTGAGATTTAACATTAGTTCAATAAGTGCTAAACATGGGGAGTACACTCACGAGAGTAGAGGTGCACCTATATGGTTTTGGTGATTAATTTCATGTAATTTCACTGAAGAAAAGTTGTAGCTAATTTCATAACCATGAGAATAGGTATGGATTAGTTATAAGTATAATTGATTCACTACGAAAGTAGGATTCAAATGCATAAGAAAATTACACCATAACTAGCATAGATGTAGTATTCAATGATCCAAATGTAGCACTTGCATGAGTTGTTAGGGATACCACAACCTAATGAGCTTTCATTTGTTATTTTGTATAATTTCAGTAGGTTAAATTTGTTATAATTCATTGACAGTCTAAATAATAGGGAAGCTTTAGTAATACCGGTAATTGTTCACTCTTCCCTGTGGGATCGACCCGATATATGCCCTAAACTACTAGTTGACCTGTACACTTGCAGTGAACGGGTGTAATTCGGTATTTTTTAACTTGTATGTATGTAAAATACCCGTCAGATCTGATACCGACAACGATTGTGTCAGGCTTAATGTACAGGACATAGTAGTGATTATGTCATTCTATCACGTCAACGCCATGTCATTCCATAAGCAGAGGTCAGCTTTCCCAGCGGGATGTTAGGTGGCAGAGGGCGGAGATAGGTGGTCGAGTTAAGATGACAACCACTATTAGAAGACTGATCTCAGCCCCATAGGCGAGGCAACGAGCCGAGTTGGAATAGGCCCTGAGAAGGTCTTCTCGGTCAATCACAAAACCGATGAGGGCCGAGTTGACCGCCCTCAACTTGCTTCCAGTCTTACTTTGTTTAGTGCTTCGACTACCCATCAAAAATAGAATAACAAATTGTTTGCATTCCTAAAATGGTTCGTCCTTGAGCAAACAAAAATAAAAATAAAATGCAAAGGCCCTGCAAAAGAATCAACCTTTCAGGAAAATTACCTATTTGCAGTTGAGAAGTGAGGGTGCTATCATGGAGAGCAATAACTATTTTCGTTAGGACCACAACAGAAACATCTTTTACCTCATCCATAGAGTTGAGAATCCTCTTAGTCAAACTAACTTCTGAAGAATAACATATTCCCAACACCAACCAACCACTAATTGGTAGTTACTTCTTTCTCATCGTGGCTTCCAACACCAGACCAGTTTGCTTTTTCATCAATTCCAATCTCTAAAAGAAGAACACCGCATGCAATGTATTCCACTTTCGCTTCAACTCCTTTGGTATATCATCAGCAATCAAATGCATGTTCTCTTTCAAGAAGTTAAGTTCATCAGCTGTTTTACCTGCAAATTTCGTTATGCCACTGGAATCTACTTCAAATAACTGGCTTAAAAGTGGATACTTCCATGCAAAATCACCAGCACAAACTCTACCACCTAAAATCTGTCTGAAAGGTTCAATGTTTGAAACTCAACCTTGGAAATACCAGTGTCCTTCCCAATTTCCTCAATTTCTTTTAGTCGTTGCAGTTTTCGGTCTCATGGCCGATGTTTCGGTGGTATATACAGTAGAGGTTAGCATTCCACTTCTCTTTTTTCTTGTTAATCCTTGACGGAGATCTATCAAGGTGATGTTCAAGTGTGGGGGTATTTGATAAGAATACATTTTACGTATTTTTTAGTGTGTTTTATTAGTTAATTTTGGTTTGATTATTTAGTTTTATAACTAAAATAACTAAGGTTTTGGTAAAAAAACTACATTTTATGTTAAAGTGGCCAAACGTTGCGTTTTATGGATTTTTATGGTAAAAACTTCATATTTTGTAGGTTTAATGATTCAATCATCAAATGAAGTGCATTGAGAAGATATTTGGATGATTGAAGATGGATTAAAGTGGTGAAAATAAAATATGAAGTGTAAAAGAAAAAATGCAATTTGAATCAAGAAAAGTCAGGTTTGACAACTCTGACACGTTTCTGTATTTCGACCATATCTGGAGTTACACTTATCGGATTGAGGTGATCTTTATACCATTTTAAAGCTGAGAAAGAGACCTACAATTGTTATGAAGACACCAAAATCCAATTCGGCTGTTTTCATGGGCAAAAGGTCAGAATACAGAAGCTGCATTCTGTGGTCGAAAATCGAAACAGGGGTTTGACCAGGTGATAGTATTTCAATCATATCTCAGGCTACAAAGCTCCGATTTGGATGATTCTTGAAGCATTGGAAAGCTAACTCAAAGGACTACAACGTTTGTGTTTTGCACAAAAGCTAGTTCGGCCTTTATGATAGAGAAAATCACAGATGAAGTAAGGCCAAAGTGAATACGCGAGTACACAAAACGTGACTTGTAACCGCGTTTTGTGTAGGCGCGTTTTCTGGCCTCAATTCTGCAATTTGCTCAGTCAATTCTCTTATGTTCAAACTACTTTCCAGCTACAATCTGCAAGAGAATTCGGTGCACATGCCTCAGAAAACAAAAGGGCAATAAAGATGGCTTATTTTCAAGTCAAAAACATTGATTATTGACTATCCTAACAAAGTTAGATTTGGAAATCAAAAGTTGGAATTTGACTTGGAAAAAGAGAGCCTTTGAGTAGTTTATATGCAGAGACATTTGGGAGCCAAAAAAGGATCATACGGGAGAAGTTTGGAGTCTGCAAAAATGTAGCTTTTCCATTCTCTTAGTGTTAGTTTAGCTTAGTATAGAGTAAGATAGTTCATCCATTCTTATTATTAGCTAGATAAAGAAGAAGATGGAGGATGAAGAAGGCAAGGAAGAAAGCTCATGTGACAAGGGTTGTATTCCTTCTAAATCTTTATCTTTTGTACTTGATTCCAAGTTTAGTTAATATACAAGTTCTGGATTTTATATTTAATATGTGTCTTTAAAGTCTATACCTTGGGTTTGATTGAACTTTCTATGATTGTTAGAGTTTATTATTTGGCTATTTGACTGCTATGATTTGAGCAAGTTATTTAGCACTTTAACTCGTTAAATCATGATTAATCTGGTACCATTAGTTGTGATCATTTAAGGTGTTATTTCTGCAATGAAAATTGAGATTTAACATTAGTTCAATAAGTGCTAAACATGGGGAGTACACTCACGAGAGTAGAGGTGCACCTATATGGTTTTGGTGATTAATTTCATGTAATTTCACTGAAGAAAAGTTGTAGCTAATTTCATAACCATGAGAATAGGTATGGATTAGTTATAAGTATAATTGATTCACTACGAAAGTAGGATTCAAATGCATAAGAAAATTACACCATAACTAGCATAGATGTAGTATTCAATGATCCAAATGTAGCACTTGCATGAGTTGTTAGGGATACCACAACCTAATGAGCTTTCATTTGTTATTTTGTATAATTTCAGTAG
>NW_020864033.1:0-18000 GCF_003713205.1 Coffea eugenioides
CTGGGCCCACTAATGCTTGTTACACGTACAAGTGTCACGTGTCCAGTTAATAGACAGCATGAGCGATACGGTTAAGCTCTGATTCACTCAACTAATGAAAACAGAAATAAGAAAATCCACCCAAAAAGATTTGTAAGCACTAATTAGCTCCTAGTCAATCCTATCTATGTTGACTGTTTTTTAAGTTAATTGGATGTATATGGATTACATGGATAATCCATTTAAATCCATCAACATAATTGGATTTAAATGGTTATCTATTTAAAACCATTGAATTTATATGGATCATCCAAATCCATTTAAAGTTGGTTTATATGGTTGGATTGGTGAATATGAATCCATTTTGCCATTTCTAGTACAAAGCATATCCTATATAAGCAAAGGAGGAAGAATCTCTCTTAACCCTTCATGGCAATGTTTTCTATATGTGTTTCATGTATTTTGCTATCATCATTCCTAGCTTGATCCCACAAGTTCAGTTACAAAAGGGTAACTACCTGAGTGATTATTTTGTGCACTTTCATGGAGTCACATGAAAAAGTTTCCTTCCCAATCAACATTTCTAAACTCTGATCGCAAATTTTGCTAACTTATGTGCACACCTGTTTCCTATTCTATTAACAAAAGAAAAAGTACATTGATCAAACAAGCCTTTCATTCTATCAATGTCATCCAGAATAATAGCTATCTTGGATTCCTTGACATTTTCCTCCATGATCATGTCCACTAAAACTTTGCAATCTGATTGAATCTCCACTGCCTTCCAATGTGCTTCTCGAGCCATCATCATCCCCATTCTAAAAGTTGCTACTTCCTCCACTAGTGGCTCATTGGACTTTACTTCAGATTTTGCCCACGTTTTCGTTATTTTTTCGTTTCCAGTCTCTTGCCACCACTCCCAATCCACTTATGTCCATTCATTTTAAGAAGGTAGCATCTCTATTGATCTTTACTACGCCTCTACATGGTGGTTTCCAATTTGTAATAGTGTGTGAATGATTTGTTGTTCAATGTACTTTCCTCCTCCACTGTTCTAAGCTTCTATGAATTCTGTTTTAGACACAATGTTTAAGTCCAAATAGTCTCTCAAAACAAACCATCTTTATATCTTGGTAGTTATACCCTTTTCAAAATTTCAAAACCAATTAACAAAATGTTGAATACTAATTGAGGGATAATAATGGAAAAAGTTGATTTAATAGCTTTATATGTTGGCCAAATTTTACAATTTTTAGGACAATGCTACAGTGCCTATAGTTATGGTAACGATATTAGGGAAACCTACTATTATAGGTTTCTATTACCTTTAGTGACAGATCAAATCTTTTAGCGACTTTTTAAATATTATATTAAAATAATTAATATTAACTTTAGTAAGTTTTTAATTAAAACTAGTAAGTATATGCCTGAAAGATAAGTTTTAGTCAGAAATAGAAATTTACACTTTGAGTAATTTAATTTACTTATTATTTGACAAAATTTACTTTTCTTTAAATTAAACTTACTAATACTAAAAGTAAAAAATTTACATATTTAAGTAAAAAAATCACCGGTTTCTGAAAACGGTTTTGGGTTATCACATCTCTCTAAAGTTGCTTGCCTTCTTTTTATTTTCTTCTCACCTCACGATATGATGGAATAGAAATTTTTTTCCTGGCAAGATTACGACAATTCTGATCGAGAATTGCCAGACGGATTCGAGAACGAAGATTCTGACTCCCACTGGATGCCGTTTAAAGGCCCTTCCAGCAAGGTATAGTTGCAAACAAAATAATTTGTTTTTTTGTTATTCCACTGAAAAATTGAGTATTCTTCTCCATATTCATTGTTCCATTTTGTTTTTGTTTTGATTTTATCGTAGTTTTAGATGACAATGAAGGAGAGGATTTTGCTGGTGAATTGAAAATTGTACCCTTCGTATTTTGTGCATCTTCTGTTCCTTCTTATTTAAGTTTTATACATCTTCTGGCAAAATTTTCCTGTTTAGTCCACACTTTCCCTCTCTCCTAGGTGATTGATCGATTTTGGATGCTAGCATATGCAGACCCAACAAATTGGTTGAGATTTTATTAAGGCTGCGGTGGTGGTATCCTGCAAGAGAGTAGATGAAAAATAGCAGCCAAGAGGTTAGACCATCATGTTTCTTGAAAATCGCCTAATTATATTGCTTTAATTTATTTATCTTTCATTTGATTTGACTGTCAATATTTTGTTGAAAAATATGTGGGAAATGACTTAGACCCTGTATGTGAAACATAGTAGTATGTCGGCATTTATGTGAAAAGTGGTTAATTTAGGAATGCATATAAGTTGTTTGGTGAAATGTGAAAAAAAAATTTGCATGATATGATTGATGTCTGTACGGGGTTAGAAAGCACCAAACAACTTGATTAATACCACAGTTGATGAATTTCAGTTATCAATTTTTTAAATTAATTTTTATTATATCTCCTCATTCCTATGTTTTAGATACTTCCAACACCGGATTCATAGACACTTATGATGCAAATTTTTAAAGATTCTAAGCAATGCAAAGTAAAGATTTTAGTACGTTGGTCTCAAAGTTATCGTTGTGTTCGTGATACTATTAGAATCCTTTGTTTTTTTTAATGTTTGAATACATGAATTTGATTCTAGCAATTCCCACCGCCATGCAAAGAATTAGCTTTGATACATCTATTTGCTCAAAATACATCGTTGAGATCGATAAGATTTAATACAAAAGGATTCGACGTGATATATATTCTAACACTGGAAAGCATTATTGTTTCTTTAAAAGTAGCAGTAAAATCACCCTTGCTTTGGGCGCCTGATGAATCATGAATTGGTCGGAGCCTACCTGAATCTAATTGTACCTACATATCACTGATCAATGACAAAAAACAATCTTGAACTATATTTGTGAACTTTGAAATTTCCCTGGTTTGAAAAACCAGCCAAACAATGTATTTCAATTGAGAATGTAAATTCGAACCTGATAGGATCATCCTATGGCCTATTGCAATCAGATTCACCGCATGGATGCAATAAGGAGTTAATGGATAGTAATTGGTTTCAGATCATTCCTCCTGGTTAGGTAATGTATAGCTTACTTTTATTTTTGTGTGAAGACATGAAATATAATTGTGCTGTATTTGCATTTGTATAGGCATTAATGTGGGCATGCAATCCTTCATTAATCCAAAGTCATCTACGAAACACTTGCTTGTTAGGAGACGAAAATATTCAGGTACATTTTTCCTTCTTCACGCCTAAGTTTTATGTCACTTATTTGCTATGATTATGTGTTGTTGTGGCCTTTTTTTAATACAAATCTTGTGATGGTTTTGTAGTGAATGAACCAGATTTCAGCCAAGACCATTAAGGAATTTTATTCTTGAGAGGGTACAAATTTTTTTGTTCGTCTTTGCTAAAAAATTTTAGGATGATTTAAGTTTCTTCGAAGGTAGTTTAATGCGTTTTGATTGTAAATCTGAACATAATCTCCTTAGTTTGCAATTTTTGGTGTTTACTTGTTTTAATGTGAATAATTTCAGCTTTCTTGGAAAAAAGTTTGGTGAATGATGGCGTTTAATTTCAAGAAATGGCATTTCAGAACATTCAATTTTTCTAAGTTTCAATTGGAAGTTAACCCTTGTTTGTGGCAGTCTCAAGAAGTTAGACCTTGTACAAAAGGTTTAAGATCCAGTAATCCTGTGTACTTGAAAATCTTTATGGTTTATAACATATCAGATTTTTCAAGAACCACATCACCATTAGAAAACATATGCTAGGAAATTTTATCAAGTTTGTCATGTCAAATAACCTAGCACTGAAGTAAAGGGCAGATAGTAAGTAATTGAGAAGAAGCCATTAAAATACGATTTATAACCTCACCTTAAATGGTTTAGGCACACGGACTGCTCTAGTTTCATACATAGCATTCAAAGCTAAAGCCTCTCCCTCAAACATTGATGGTTCAACGCTCCTATTCAAATTTTGGAGTAATGTAAGAAAATTATTGGAAAAGCATGTGGCCTATTAATTTGCTTTAGTTTTTACAGAGGGCCCAAAAATAAAAGAAAAAATATTTATTCTTTGTTGGTGCGCAATAAAGCCAAATGCAACATTCATGTTGTTTCATATTCTCTTCTTTTATCAAGTCTCAGATTCATCAATATGTTAGAAGCATACAAACTCATGCTACTTCGTATGGTATTATTACTTGTTTGATGAATCATTGAAAAGGTAGCGCTGCTGAATTGGGAGAGAGATATAGGGACTGAATTGGGAAGAATAGGGAGAGAGATATAGCTTGAGGAGGACGAAACGAAATGTTCTGGACCTGCATCATTAAGTAATAGTCCATAATAACTTTCGTTTGGTTCAAAGTACAAGTGAAAAGGAAGGAGGAGGCTACTTCTCCTTATCATCCATCCCACGCACAAATCTTACTGACAGTACATTTAGTGGAAACGGATGGCTTCGTGCACCCACACTGCGACCGAAATCATGTTCATTTTGGAAATCAAATCCAGAATAAAAGAGCGAGTGAAATCAAATCCATTCTCCCTGCAGTTAAATCGATTCTGGAGAGAAGACACCAATGTCGCCCGCAGCTATGTATTTGAGAAAGAAAATCTTTTTGGCCGTGCATACGCTTCCATTTCCCCGGGACTTTCTCCTAACTCTTACCAGATTAACCCGCCTTTCCCACCGGCGTTCCCCCACTACCATTCCACGTCACACTCATCACCCCTTTAAAACTCCCTCTTTTCGTCCTCCAACTCCCTCACCTCGCCTAAGGCCCACCGTCTCCCAGCCAGTGGCTTTACTCCTATGCCCGGCCGTTGCCATGCCAAGTTCCGATGGACAATCCCAAACCGGCCCTCTTTAACTTGATTATTTATGGAAGAAAAGGAGGCATCCCCGCTTGATTCGGGTTTAATTACTAATAAAACAATGCCGCTGCAGAGAAGACGGATGCGGGAAATCTTTTAAAACTCCCAAGCAACTGGATGATCATTATAAGCTTAAGCACAATATTGCAGAGAAGCATTTGATTCGTTGCACATGTGGGAGCCGCTTTCGCTCAGCTCAATCACTGTCCGAACACAAGATGAGTGACTGCCCGGTAAAGGGCTTTAGAGATTGGAAGCACTATCGGAAATATGCTGCAAGCAACAGACGGAAAAAATATGACGGTCCAACGGACAGAGTTAGAGGGGAAGACAAAGAGGAAGAAGAAGAAGAGGAGGAGAAGGGAGAGCCTAGAGAAAGAGAGGAGAAGCGTTTTTCGGAAGTTGAAGAAGAAGAGAAAGAAGAAGAAGAAGAAGGGAAGGGTGGATTTTACTTTAAAGGTAAATATTTTGTTATTTTCACATTTGTATATTTCATTGGGATCTGTGCATAATCCGTTTCGATCTCTCTCTCGCCATCCCCCATCCCCTTCCCCTAAGGTATGGATAAGATGGTTATCAACCATCTCGACAAGCTTTTTGCTGCCACCATTGGCAATGCTAAGATCTTGGTTCTTGCTGGCAGGGCCCAACAAGAGGAATTTGATGTCGGTGCTAAGTTGTGCGTCTCTTTTGCCAGAGAGCTCCTCCAAAATGCTGAGGATCTCATCCGAATGGGTCTGGACCCCAGCACTATTTATGCAATTAACGAGGTTTCTTCCCCTGCCGCCATGTTTAATGCCTCTGCTACATGAGTTTAATCAAATTCTACGAAAAATGTGATCCATCCATCCATTTATTCATTTACTCTCCCAAATCCTAAATTTAAGATCCAAATATTTTTTTTTTCAAAAAATACAGATCCCCAAAGTTCTATCCTTAAATCACCTAAAACCTTTTAGTAATAACAAATGCTTGTACTATACTCTATTTTAGTTCTTCATAAAATTAGTTTAGTTCCAAGAAAATTTAACTGCTGTGGTCAGTTTAAACCTTTCATCATTACTTTAAGTATCATTTTGTAAAGTAATGAACAATTAAGAATTTCGCTACATTTTTATAACTTTTGGGTGAATTGAATACGGCTTTACAGTGAAAAAAAGTTTACGTTTCCAATTTTTTACACTCCTGTTCAAGAGGGATGCCTTGAATAAAAGTGGAGTTCTAATAAGAAATCTTATGTTATTTAACAAGTAAAATATTTTCATCATATGTGCACATAGTACTTAAAAATGCATGAAATTCCTTATTATACTATTGATATACAAGCTACATTATATTACTTAGTAAATTAGGTGTCCTTTTTTTTTGGATAGTTGGGTTGGGTGATAAGGGGAGAGGGATTGTAAGTATGAGAATTTGAATTCAAAACCTTCAAATTATTAAAAAAGAAGAAGAAGGTGTCATTTACGTTTCTTAACCAATATTGCGGGGTACTCGTTAGAAAAATTCTTTTTATAAATAAAAGAAATAAAAAAATATTTTAACTGGACCCACCAAAACCCATCAACGGCCGTACGTTGCATCACATGTCGCTAAGTCACCTGATTGGATCTCCCCAAGAAGAAATATCATCTGATTGGAAGGTGCAACATTGTATAATCCCATCCTATTTCACCTTAACACAGCTCTTACCCAAATAATGGGTCTCTTTGGTAACTAGGCCCTTGTGGGGTTGCCATCCCACATCGGTTCCGGGGGGGTTAGGTTTGGGTTTATAAGTCCCCAAGAGAATCTCAAGAGTTGCCGGCTTTTGAGATTTCTTCTGGAAGTTAGATTTATAAAAATCGAATTTCTAACTTCTGTTAGAAAAGGTTAAGAGTGGTAACTGGGCCCACTAATGCTTGTTACACGTACAAGTGTCACGTGTCCAGTTAATAGACAGCATGAGCGATACGGTTAAGCTCTGATTCACTCAACTAATGAAAACAGAAATAAGAAAATCCACCCAAAAAGATTTGTAAGCACTAATTAGCTCCTAGTCAATCCTATCTATGTTGACTGTTTTTTAAGTTAATTGGATGTATATGGATTACATGGATAATCCATTTAAATCCATCAACATAATTGGATTTAAATGGTTATCTATTTAAAACCATTGAATTTATATGGATCATCCAAATCCATTTAAAGTTGGTTTATATGGTTGGATTGGTGAATATGAATCCATTTTGCCATTTCTAGTACAAAGCATATCCTATATAAGCAAAGGAGGAAGAATCTCTCTTAACCCTTCATGGCAATGTTTTCTATATGTGTTTCATGTATTTTGCTATCATCATTCCTAGCTTGATCCCACAAGTTCAGTTACAAAAGGGTAACTACCTGAGTGATTATTTTGTGCACTTTCATGGAGTCACATGAAAAAGTTTCCTTCCCAATCAACATTTCTAAACTCTGATCGCAAATTTTGCTAACTTATGTGCACACCTGTTTCCTATTCTATTAACAAAAGAAAAAGTACATTGATCAAACAAGCCTTTCATTCTATCAATGTCATCCAGAATAATAGCTATCTTGGATTCCTTGACATTTTCCTCCATGATCATGTCCACTAAAACTTTGCAATCTGATTGAATCTCCACTGCCTTCCAATGTGCTTCTCGAGCCATCATCATCCCCATTCTAAAAGTTGCTACTTCCTCCACTAGTGGCTCATTGGACTTTACTTCAGATTTTGCCCACGTTTTCGTTATTTTTTCGTTTCCAGTCTCTTGCCACCACTCCCAATCCACTTATGTCCATTCATTTTAAGAAGGTAGCATCTCTATTGATCTTTACTACGCCTCTACATGGTGGTTTCCAATTTGTAATAGTGTGTGAATGATTTGTTGTTCAATGTACTTTCCTCCTCCACTGTTCTAAGCTTCTATGAATTCTGTTTTAGACACAATGTTTAAGTCCAAATAGTCTCTCAAAACAAACCATCTTTATATCTTGGTAGTTATACCCTTTTCAAAATTTCAAAACCAATTAACAAAATGTTGAATACTAATTGAGGGATAATAATGGAAAAAGTTGATTTAATAGCTTTATATGTTGGCCAAATTTTACAATTTTTAGGACAATGCTACAGTGCCTATAGTTATGGTAACGATATTAGGGAAACCTACTATTATAGGTTTCTATTACCTTTAGTGACAGATCAAATCTTTTAGCGACTTTTTAAATATTATATTAAAATAATTAATATTAACTTTAGTAAGTTTTTAATTAAAACTAGTAAGTATATGCCTGAAAGATAAGTTTTAGTCAGAAATAGAAATTTACACTTTGAGTAATTTAATTTACTTATTATTTGACAAAATTTACTTTTCTTTAAATTAAACTTACTAATACTAAAAGTAAAAAATTTACATATTTAAGTAAAAAAATCACCGGTTTCTGAAAACGGTTTTGGGTTATCACATCTCTCTAAAGTTGCTTGCCTTCTTTTTATTTTCTTCTCACCTCACGATATGATGGAATAGAAATTTTTTTCCTGGCAAGATTACGACAATTCTGATCGAGAATTGCCAGACGGATTCGAGAACGAAGATTCTGACTCCCACTGGATGCCGTTTAAAGGCCCTTCCAGCAAGGTATAGTTGCAAACAAAATAATTTGTTTTTTTGTTATTCCACTGAAAAATTGAGTATTCTTCTCCATATTCATTGTTCCATTTTGTTTTTGTTTTGATTTTATCGTAGTTTTAGATGACAATGAAGGAGAGGATTTTGCTGGTGAATTGAAAATTGTACCCTTCGTATTTTGTGCATCTTCTGTTCCTTCTTATTTAAGTTTTATACATCTTCTGGCAAAATTTTCCTGTTTAGTCCACACTTTCCCTCTCTCCTAGGTGATTGATCGATTTTGGATGCTAGCATATGCAGACCCAACAAATTGGTTGAGATTTTATTAAGGCTGCGGTGGTGGTATCCTGCAAGAGAGTAGATGAAAAATAGCAGCCAAGAGGTTAGACCATCATGTTTCTTGAAAATCGCCTAATTATATTGCTTTAATTTATTTATCTTTCATTTGATTTGACTGTCAATATTTTGTTGAAAAATATGTGGGAAATGACTTAGACCCTGTATGTGAAACATAGTAGTATGTCGGCATTTATGTGAAAAGTGGTTAATTTAGGAATGCATATAAGTTGTTTGGTGAAATGTGAAAAAAAAATTTGCATGATATGATTGATGTCTGTACGGGGTTAGAAAGCACCAAACAACTTGATTAATACCACAGTTGATGAATTTCAGTTATCAATTTTTTAAATTAATTTTTATTATATCTCCTCATTCCTATGTTTTAGATACTTCCAACACCGGATTCATAGACACTTATGATGCAAATTTTTAAAGATTCTAAGCAATGCAAAGTAAAGATTTTAGTACGTTGGTCTCAAAGTTATCGTTGTGTTCGTGATACTATTAGAATCCTTTGTTTTTTTTAATGTTTGAATACATGAATTTGATTCTAGCAATTCCCACCGCCATGCAAAGAATTAGCTTTGATACATCTATTTGCTCAAAATACATCGTTGAGATCGATAAGATTTAATACAAAAGGATTCGACGTGATATATATTCTAACACTGGAAAGCATTATTGTTTCTTTAAAAGTAGCAGTAAAATCACCCTTGCTTTGGGCGCCTGATGAATCATGAATTGGTCGGAGCCTACCTGAATCTAATTGTACCTACATATCACTGATCAATGACAAAAAACAATCTTGAACTATATTTGTGAACTTTGAAATTTCCCTGGTTTGAAAAACCAGCCAAACAATGTATTTCAATTGAGAATGTAAATTCGAACCTGATAGGATCATCCTATGGCCTATTGCAATCAGATTCACCGCATGGATGCAATAAGGAGTTAATGGATAGTAATTGGTTTCAGATCATTCCTCCTGGTTAGGTAATGTATAGCTTACTTTTATTTTTGTGTGAAGACATGAAATATAATTGTGCTGTATTTGCATTTGTATAGGCATTAATGTGGGCATGCAATCCTTCATTAATCCAAAGTCATCTACGAAACACTTGCTTGTTAGGAGACGAAAATATTCAGGTACATTTTTCCTTCTTCACGCCTAAGTTTTATGTCACTTATTTGCTATGATTATGTGTTGTTGTGGCCTTTTTTTAATACAAATCTTGTGATGGTTTTGTAGTGAATGAACCAGATTTCAGCCAAGACCATTAAGGAATTTTATTCTTGAGAGGGTACAAATTTTTTTGTTCGTCTTTGCTAAAAAATTTTAGGATGATTTAAGTTTCTTCGAAGGTAGTTTAATGCGTTTTGATTGTAAATCTGAACATAATCTCCTTAGTTTGCAATTTTTGGTGTTTACTTGTTTTAATGTGAATAATTTCAGCTTTCTTGGAAAAAAGTTTGGTGAATGATGGCGTTTAATTTCAAGAAATGGCATTTCAGAACATTCAATTTTTCTAAGTTTCAATTGGAAGTTAACCCTTGTTTACGGCAGTCTCAAGAAGTTAGACCTTGTACAAAAGGTTTAAGATCCAGTAATCCTGTGTACTTGAAAATCTTTATGGTTTATAACATATCAGATTTTTCAAGAACCACATCACCATTAGAAAACATATGCTAGGAAATTTTATCAAGTTTGTCATGTCAAATAGCCTAGCACTGAAGTAAAGGGCAGATAGTAAGTAATTGAGAAGAAGCCATTAAAATACGATTTATAACCTCACCTTAAATGGTTTAGGCACACGGACTGCTCTAGTTTCATACATAGCATTCAAAGCTAAAGCCTCTCCCTCAAACATTGATGGTTCAACGCTCCTATTCAAATTTTGGAGTAATGTAAGAACATGAAAGCATGCATTAATCTCTTAGTTTTACAAGAAAAAATAAAAGAAATATATTTTGTTGGTCAAAAAACAAATGCAACATTCATGTTGTTTCATATTCTCTTCTTTTATCAAGTCTCAGATTCATCAATATGTTAGAAGCATACAAACTCATGCTACTTCGTATGGTATTATTACTTGTTTGATGAATCATTGAAAAGGTAGCGCTGCTGAATTGGGAGAGAGATATAGGGACTGAATTGGGAAGAATAGGGAGAGAGATATAGCTTGAGGAGGACGAAACGAAATGTTCTGGACCTGCATCATTAAGTAATAGTCCATAATAACTTTCGTTTGGTTCAAAGTACAAGTGAAAAGGAAGGAGGAGGCTACTTCTCCTTATCATCCATCCCACGCACAAATCTTACTGACAGTACATTTAGTGGAAACGGATGGCTTCATGCACCCACACTGCGACCGAAATCATGTTCATTTTGGAAATCAAATCCAGAATAAAAGAGCGAGTGAAATCAAATCCATTCCTGTATCATTCTGGAAAGACACCATGTCGCGCAGCTTGTTGAGAAGAATTTTTGCCGTGCACCTTCCATTCCCGACTCCTAACTCTACCGCCTTTCACCGCCTTCCACCACTACCATCCACCACCATCACCCCATTAAACTCCCTCTTTTCGTCCTCCCCAACTCCTCACCCCGCTTTACTCCTTCCCCGTTCCATCCAATTCCGATGGAAATCCAAACGGCTAACTGATTATTTGAAGCGAAAGGAGCTCCGATTTTTAACTAAACAATGCCGCTGCAGAGAAGACGGATGCGGGAAATCTTTTAAAACTCCCAAGCAACTGGATGATCATTATAAGCTTAAGCACAATATTGCAGAGAAGCATTTGATTCGTTGCACATGTGGGAGCCGCTTTCGCTCAGCTCAATCACTGTCCGAACACAAGATGAGTGACTGCCCGGTAAAGGGCTTTAGAGATTGGAAGCACTATCGGAAATATGCTGCAAGCAACAGACGGAAAAAATATGACGGTCCAACGGACAGAGTTAGAGGGGAAGACAAAGAGGAAGAAGAAGAAGAGGAGGAGAAGGGAGAGCCTAGAGAAAGAGAGGAGAAGCGTTTTTCGGAAGTTGAAGAAGAAGAGAAAGAAGAAGAAGAAGAAGGGAAGGGTGGATTTTACTTTAAAGGTAAATATTTTGTTATTTTCACATTTGTATATTTCATTGGGATCTGTGCATAATCCGTTTCGATCTCTCTCTCGCCATCCCCCATCCCCTTCCCCTAAGGTATGGATAAGATGGTTATCAACCATCTCGACAAGCTTTTTGCTGCCACCATTGGCAATGCTAAGATCTTGGTTCTTGCTGGCAGGGCCCAACAAGAGGAATTTGATGTCGGTGCTAAGTTGTGCGTCTCTTTTGCCAGAGAGCTCCTCCAAAATGCTGAGGATCTCATCCGAATGGGTCTGGACCCCAGCACTATTTATGCAATTAACGAGGTTTCTTCCCCTGCCGCCATGTTTAATGCCTCTGCTACATGAGTTTAATCAAATTCTACGAAAAATGTGATCCATCCATCCATTTATTCATTTACTCTCCCAAATCCTAAATTTAAGATCCAAATATTTTTTTTTTCAAAAAATACAGATCCCCAAAGTTCTATCCTTAAATCACCTAAAACCTTTTAGTAATAACAAATGCTTGTACTATACTCTATTTTAGTTCTTCATAAAATTAGTTTAGTTCCAAGAAAATTTAACTGCTGTGGTCAGTTTAAACCTTTCATCATTACTTTAAGTATCATTTTGTAAAGTAATGAACAATTAAGAATTTCGCTACATTTTTATAACTTTTGGGTGAATTGAATACGGCTTTACAGTGAAAAAAAGTTTACGTTTCCAATTTTTTACACTCCTGTTCAAGAGGGATGCCTTGAATAAAAGTGGAGTTCTAATAAGAAATCTTATGTTATTTAACAAGTAAAATATTTTCATCATATGTGCACATAGTACTTAAAAATGCATGAAATTCCTTATTATACTATTGATATACAAGCTACATTATATTACTTAGTAAATTAGGTGTCCTTTTTTTTTGGATAGTTGGGTTGGGTGATAAGGGGAGAGGGATTGTAAGTATGAGAATTTGAATTCAAAACCTTCAAATTATTAAAAAAGAAGAAGAAGGTGTCATTTACGTTTCTTAACCAATATTGCGGGGTACTCGTTAGAAAAATTCTTTTTATAAATAAAAGAAATAAAAAAATATTTTAACTGGACCCACCAAAACCCATCAACGGCCGTACGTTGCATCACATGTCGCTAAGTCACCTGATTGGATCTCCCCAAGAAGAAATATCATCTGATTGGAAGGTGCAACATTGTATAATCCCATCCTATTTCACCTTAACACAGCTCTTACCCAAATAATGGGTCTCTTTGGTAACTAGGCCCTTGTGGGGTTGCCATCCCACATCGGTTCCGGGGGGGTTAGGTTTGGGTTTATAAGTCCCCAAGAGAATCTCAAGAGTTGCCGGCTTTTGAGATTTCTTCTGGAAGTTAGATTTATAAAAATCGAATTTCTAACTTCTGTTAGAAAAGGTTAAGAGTGGTAACTGGGCCCACTAATGCTTGTTACACGTACAAGTGTCACGTGTCCAGTTAATAGACAGCATGAGCGATACGGTTAAGCTCTGATTCACTCAACTAATGAAAACAGAAATAAGAAAATCCACCCAAAAAGATTTGTAAGCACTAATTAGCTCCTAGTCAATCCTATCTATGTTGACTGTTTTTTAAGTTAATTGGATGTATATGGATTACATGGATAATCCATTTAAATCCATCAACATAATTGGATTTAAATGGTTATCTATTTAAAACCATTGAATTTATATGGATCATCCAAATCCATTTAAAGTTGGTTTATATGGTTGGATTGGTGAATATGAATCCATTTTGCCATTTCTAGTACAAAGCATATCCTATATAAGCAAAGGAGGAAGAATCTCTCTTAACCCTTCATGGCAATGTTTTCTATATGTGTTTCATGTATTTTGCTATCATCATTCCTAGCTTGATCCCACAAGTTCAGTTACAAAAGGGTAACTACCTGAGTGATTATTTTGTGCACTTTCATGGAGTCACATGAAAAAGTTTCCTTCCCAATCAACATTTCTAAACTCTGATCGCAAATTTTGCTAACTTATGTGCACACCTGTTTCCTATTCTATTAACAAAAGAAAAAGTACATTGATCAAACAAGCCTTTCATTCTATCAATGTCATCCAGAATAATAGCTATCTTGGATTCCTTGACATTTTCCTCCATGATCATGTCCACTAAAACTTTGCAATCTGATTGAATCTCCACTGCCTTCCAATGTGCTTCTCGAGCCATCATCATCCCCATTCTAAAAGTTGCTACTTCCTCCACTAGTGGCTCATTGGACTTTACTTCAGATTTTGCCCACGTTTTCGTTATTTTTTCGTTTCCAGTCTCTTGCCACCACTCCCAATCCACTTATGTCCATTCATTTTAAGAAGGTAGCATCTCTATTGATCTTTACTACGCCTCTACATGGTGGTTTCCAATTTGTAATAGTGTGTGAATGATTTGTTGTTCAATGTACTTTCCTCCTCCACTGTTCTAAGCTTCTATGAATTCTGTTTTAGACACAATGTTTAAGTCCAAATAGTCTCTCAAAACAAACCATCTTTATATCTTGGTAGTTATACCCTTTTCAAAATTTCAAAACCAATTAACAAAATGTTGAATACTAATTGAGGGATAATAATGGAAAAAGTTGATTTAATAGCTTTATATGTTGGCCAAATTTTACAATTTTTAGGACAATGCTACAGTGCCTATAGTTATGGTAACGATATTAGGGAAACCTACTATTATAGGTTTCTATTACCTTTAGTGACAGATCAAATCTTTTAGCGACTTTTTAAATATTATATTAAAATAATTAATATTAACTTTAGTAAGTTTTTAATTAAAACTAGTAAGTATATGCCTGAAAGATAAGTTTTAGTCAGAAATAGAAATTTACACTTTGAGTAATTTAATTTACTTATTATTTGACAAAATTTACTTTTCTTTAAATTAAACTTACTAATACTAAAAGTAAAAAATTTACATATTTAAGTAAAAAAATCACCGGTTTCTGAAAACGGTTTTGGGTTATCACATCTCTCTAAAGTTGCTTGCCTTCTTTTTATTTTCTTCTCACCTCACGATATGATGGAATAGAAATTTTTTTCCTGGCAAGATTACGACAATTCTGATCGAGAATTGCCAGACGGATTCGAGAACGAAGATTCTGACTCCCACTGGATGCCGTTTAAAGGCCCTTCCAGCAAGGTATAGTTGCAAACAAAATAATTTGTTTTTTTGTTATTCCACTGAAAAATTGAGTATTCTTCTCCATATTCATTGTTCCATTTTGTTTTTGTTTTGATTTTATCGTAGTTTTAGATGACAATGAAGGAGAGGATTTTGCTGGTGAATTGAAAATTGTACCCTTCGTATTTTGTGCATCTTCTGTTCCTTCTTATTTAAGTTTTATACATCTTCTGGCAAAATTTTCCTGTTTAGTCCACACTTTCCCTCTCTCCTAGGTGATTGATCGATTTTGGATGCTAGCATATGCAGACCCAACAAATTGGTTGAGATTTTATTAAGGCTGCGGTGGTGGTATCCTGCAAGAGAGTAGATGAAAAATAGCAGCCAAGAGGTTAGACCATCATGTTTCTTGAAAATCGCCTAATTATATTGCTTTAATTTATTTATCTTTCATTTGATTTGACTGTCAATATTTTGTTGAAAAATATGTGGGAAATGACTTAGACCCTGTATGTGAAACATAGTAGTATGTCGGCATTTATGTGAAAAGTGGTTAATTTAGGAATGCATATAAGTTGTTTGGTGAAATGTGAAAAAAAAATTTGCATGATATGATTGATGTCTGTACGGGGTTAGAAAGCACCAAACAACTTGATTAATACCACAGTTGATGAATTTCAGTTATCAATTTTTTAAATTAATTTTTATTATATCTCCTCATTCCTATGTTTTAGATACTTCCAACACCGGATTCATAGACACTTATGATGCAAATTTTTAAAGATTCTAAGCAATGCAAAGTAAAGATTTTAGTACGTTGGTCTCAAAGTTATCGTTGTGTTCGTGATACTATTAGAATCCTTTGTTTTTTTTAATGTTTGAATACATGAATTTGATTCTAGCAATTCCCACCGCCATGCAAAGAATTAGCTTTGATACATCTATTTGCTCAAAATACATCGTTGAGATCGATAAGATTTAATACAAAAGGATTCGACGTGATATATATTCTAACACTGGAAAGCATTATTGTTTCTTTAAAAGTAGCAGTAAAATCACCCTTGCTTTGGGCGCCTGATGAATCATGAATTGGTCGGAGCCTACCTGAATCTAATTGTACCTACATATCACTGATCAATGACAAAAAACAATCTTGAACTATATTTGTGAACTTTGAAATTTCCCTGGTTTGAAAAACCAGCCAAACAATGTATTTCAATTGAGAATGTAAATTCGAACCTGATAGGATCATCCTATGGCCTATTGCAATCAGATTCACCGCATGGATGCAATAAGGAGTTAATGGATAGTAATTGGTTTCAGATCATTCCTCCTGGTTAGGTAATGTATAGCTTACTTTTATTTTTGTGTGAAGACATGAAATATAATTGTGCTGTATTTGCATTTGTATAGGCATTAATGTGGGCATGCAATCCTTCATTAATCCAAAGTCATCTACGAAACACTTGCTTGTTAGGAGACGAAAATATTCAGGTACATTTTTCCTTCTTCACGCCTAAGTTTTATGTCACTTATTTGCTATGATTATGTGTTGTTGTGGCCTTTTTTTAATACAAATCTTGTGATGGTTTTGTAGTGAATGAACCAGATTTCAGCCAAGACCATTAAGGAATTTTATTCTTGAGAGGGTACAAATTTTTTTGTTCGTCTTTGCTAAAAAATTTTAGGATGATTTAAGTTTCTTCGAAGGTAGTTTAATGCGTTTTGATTGTAAATCTGAACATAATCTCCTTAGTTTGCAATTTTTGGTGTTTACTTGTTTTAATGTGAATAATTTCAGCTTTCTTGGAAAAAAGTTTGGTGAATGATGGCGTTTAATTTCAAGAAATGGCATTTCAGAACATTCAATTTTTCTAAGTTTCAATTGGAAGTTAACCCTTGTTTGTGGCAGTCTCAAGAAGTTAGACCTTGTACAAAAGGTTTAAGATCCAGTAATCCTGTGTACTTGAAAATCTTTATGGTTTATAACATATCAGATTTTTCAAGAACCACATCACCATTAGAAAACATATGCTAGGAAATTTTATCAAGTTTGTCATGTCAAATAACCTAGCACTGAAGTAAAGGGCAGATAGTAAGTAATTGAGAAGAAGCCATTAAAATACGATTTATAACCTCACCTTAAATGGTTTAGGCACACGGACTGCTCTAGTTTCATACATAGCATTCAAAGCTAAAGCCTCTCCCTCAAACATTGATGGTTCAACGCTCCTATTCAAATTTTGGAGTAATGTAAGAACATGAAAGCATGCATTAATCTCTTAGTTTTACAAGAAAAAATAAAAGAAATATATTTTGTTGGTCAAAAAACAAATGCAACATTCATGTTGTTTCATATTCTCTTCTTTTATCAAGTCTCAGATTCATCAATATGTTAGAAGCATACAAACTCATGCTACTTCGTATGGTATTATTACTTGTTTGATGAATCATTGAAAAGGTAGCGCTGCTGAATTGGGAGAGAGATATAGGGACTGAATTGGGAAGAATAGGGAGAGAGATATAGCTTGAGGAGGACGAAACGAAATGTTCTGGACCTGCATCATTAAGTAATAGTCCATAATAACTTTCGTTTGGTTCAAAGTACAAGTGAAAAGGAAGGAGGAGGCTACTTCTCCTTATCATCCATCCCACGCACAAATCTTACTGACAGTACATTTAGTGGAAACGGATGGCTTCATGCACCCACACTGCGACCGAAATCATGTTCATTTTGGAAATCAAATCCAGAATAAAAGAGCGAGTGAAATCAAATCCATTCCTGTATCATTCTGGAAAGACACCATGTCGCGCAGCTTGTTGAGAAGAATTTTTGCCGTGCACCTTCCATTCCCGACTCCTAACTCTACCGCCTTTCACCGCCTTCCACC
>NW_020864034.1:0-12794 GCF_003713205.1 Coffea eugenioides
CTAGTTGTGCTAGGATTTGGACTGAGTGGCCATCTACATTGTTGTAGCCCTGTCTTTTAGCTTCGAGATGGTGGGTCTTACACCCTAATCCGATAATCGTAGTGCAAGTTGTGCCATTACCGCAAAGTGACGTCCAAAACTGTTTTTCTGGTTTGAGCTAAACCTTCATTTTCGGACTTTTCCCTAGCTGGACTTGTCTTTGTACTACTTGGAGCTTGCTGAATGGCTATTGGATGAACTTGTTGTTGTGTGTGTACCTTTGGGACTGGCTGAGGATATAATGAAGCCATGATGCCTGGAAAAGTTAACAAATTCAGGGGAAGTGCTGTCCGAACTTTGAAGGAAGTTATTTGCATTGAGTTTGTGATTTAGGACTTGAATGATGAAATTGGCTATATTGGACGAGGATTGTGAGCCGTGGAAGTGAGTGACCTTAAACTCTCTCCAACGTTACCTTTGAAATGTTTCTTGCATCATTTCTTTGATTGCATATCCTGTGTGCCGGCATATAAGTTCTTGACATGTTTTGGCTCAAATGAGTACTTGGAATTCGTGTACTGGACCCCAACGTCTTCTCCACTGTTAATGTTCCTGGAGAGCACCAATGGCTCTTTCTCACTGTTCAATGTTAAATGTTCAATGTTCAATGATTGTTTGGAGCGTTGGACGTCTAAGTACCATGATTACACTGGCTCACGAGAGTAATGAAAGTGCATTGATTATTGAATCATGACATTATTGAAATGAACGATTGTGAAACTGATTTGATAACTGATTTTTACTGGTTACTCGCTGAGCTTCTAGCTCACCCCAAAAAATGTTTTATTCCCCTCCACAGGGCTCAAGGCGAAGGAAGGGCTTGTAGTGTTTAATCCTGGATTATCTCATGTATGGATTGAACTTGGATTTCCTTTTGTGTAATCATTCATGTTGGGATTGTATTGAACGTTTAGAACGTTTAGAATTGATTGGATGTGTAATAGTCTAGTTTTGGACTTCCTCCTGTATACTAATTGTGATCAAGGATCAGAGTGGCGCTGCGGAAGCGAGCGTGGACGCTTCGCTTGTGATATGTAAATGTTGGAATATTTGATTTATATTTGAAATTTTATCTTGTATTTTATTTGAGGACTTTAGTGAACGACTGAGTCCCGGCGAGAGCTGGGCAGGCGGCCCGTTGACCCCTCTGGTTCGCCTTAGGGGAAAATGGGGCCGTGACAATTGGTATCAGAGCTTAGGCTTCAGATCTCTGTAGTGTATCCTAGGCTTGAAGTTTAGGATGCCGGACTGTGGGTTTGAATTGACTCTTGAGAGATTTTTGCGGGATGTCTTGACTTGATTGGTACAAGAGGGAATGTCGAGGACGACATTCTTTTAAGGAGGGGAGATTGTGACGCCCCGAAAAAAATGAGTTTTAGAACCCGAAAATTTTCTACTTTTCTAGGGTTTATTTGTTTAACGCCCGCTTTTCTACATTTTCTTGATTAGAAAATTTTCCAGATAAAGTTTATGAGCAAAAATGATTTTTAAATGATTTTCTAGTATCGGTTAGTTTTTGAGAAATAAAGAGCGTATATCGGACGTGGGACCCGCTAGTGTGGAAATTCGGAAGGAATTCGGCCAATACGGTTACGTTTCGGATACTGTGTAAAATTTATCGGGTGTTAAGAGATAAGTAGAGGAGTGTGAGGTGATTGATGTGAGAGGTGACCAAAGGATAGAAATGCATTTAATAGTGTGCCAAGTGTCATTTTTCCATTGGGTGGATTTTATGACTTACTATTCATGTTTTTGACCTTTTGACTAAGTGGTTAAATATCTAAAAATTACCTCAAAATTCATTATTTTTGCACTCCATGTTGGCCGACTCTTGAGAGCTCAAGAAGGAAGAGAATTGCTTCAAATTTCAAGCTTCCATTTAGCTCAATCTTCCAAACCAATTGCCTAAACTTGTTTCTACTCCATAAAATTCTTCCATTAGGTGCTAGTGAGTATTTTGGTGAAGTTTTTTGGAGAAGCTAAGGTGGTCTACAACTTCCTCTTTCTTGTTTACTTGGTAAGTAGTGATTGACTATCCTCTTACACCTAATGATGTTGAATTTATGCCTAATGGTGGCTATAGAGTTGGAAATTGTGGTTTATTGCTTGCTTATGGATGATATGGTGAAGTTTTTATTTTTTTGAAGAATTTTCTGGTTTAATGTGATCTTGATATTGTGGTTATCTATGATGGTTGATAATGAGGGGGAATGACTCTAGTAGGTGTGAATTAGTGATAATTGCAACCAATTTCTGTTTTGGACCAAAAATTGAAAAGTAAGGGTTTTGTGATGAACATTCTGTCCGAAATTTTAGGTCCTAGATGGAGGCCGAATTGGCCTTTGCTTAAAACATGAAAGTTGTAGGTATTGATGAGTTTGAAGTGCCTGCAAAATTTTAGGGCATTTGGAGTAGTGTAGAGTGAGTTATGCCATTTTTACTGTTGCTGTTCTGGGTGATCAGAATGTGCGAACTGCACTTGTAATTGACTGTTTTGGCTGGGATTGGTTTGGATTTTGTTGTTGGTGTTTTCTGATGAAATGTAGCTGGATGTCTTAGCTATCATATGACTTTGGAATTTAGGCATTTGGACCTGTATAGACTGAGATAGACGAATTACAGTTTTGGTGTGATTTGGGAACCTGCACATTACGGTTCTGGGTTGGTTTTCTGATTTTTGACCTAGTTGTGATAGGATGACTGAGTGGCCTTCTACATTGTTTGTAGGCCGCTGTTCTTTTACTCGAGACGGTGAATCTTACACCCCTAATCCGATAATCGTAGTGCATTTGGTGCCTATTACCGCAAAATGAACGTCAAAACTAATTTTTTTCTGGTTTGAGCTAAACCTTCATTTTCCGGACTTTTCCCTAGCCTGGACTTGTCTTTGGTACTACTGGAGCTTGCTGAAGGCTATTGGAATGACTTGTTTTGTTGTGTGTGTACCTTTGGGACTGGCTTGAGGATATAAATGAAGCAAGGGGGGGGGGGGGGGGGGGGGGATGATGGCTGGAAAAGTTAACAAATTCAGGGGAAAGTGCTTGTCCGAACTTTGAAGGAGAGTTATTTGCATGTGAGTTTGTGATTTTAGGACTGAATGATGAATATTGGCTATAATTGACGAGGAATTGTGAGCCGTGGAAGGTGAGTGCCTTATCTCTCCAACGTACTTTGAAATGTTTCTTGCATCATTTTTGCTTGCATATCCTGTGTGCCGGCATATAAGTTTTGACATTGTTTTTGGCTCAATATGAGTACTTGGAATTCGTGTACTGGACCCCAAGTCTTCTCTACTGTTTTAAATGTTCCACTGGAGAGCAACCAATGGCTCTTTTCTCACTGTTCCAATGTTTAAATGTTCAATTTTGTTTCAATGATGTTTTTGGAGCGTTGGACGATCTAAGTACCAATGATTTACATCTGGCTCACAGAGAGTAATGAAAAGTGCATTTTGATTTTGAATCATGACATTATTGAAAGGAAACGAATTTGGTGAAACTGAATTTTGAATAACTGATTTTTACTGGTTATCTCGCTGAGCTTCAGCTGCACTCCCAAAAAATGTTTTAATTCCCCTCCACAGGGCTCAAGGCGAAGGAAGGGGCTTGTAGTGTTTAATCCTGGATTATCTCATGTATGGATTGAACTTGGATTTCTTTTGTGGTAATCATTCATGTTGGGATTGTATTGAACGTTTAGAACGTTTAGAATTGATTGGATGTGTAATAGTCTAGTTTTGGACTTCCTCCTGTATACTAATTGTGATCAAGGATCAGAGTGGCGCTGCGGAAGCGTGGACGCTTCGCTTGTGATATGTAAATGTTGGAATATTTGATTTATATTTGAAATTTTATCTTGTATTTTATTTGAGGACTTTAGTGAACGACTGAGTCCCGGCGAGAGCTGGGCAGGCGGCCCGTTGACCCCTCTGGTTCGCCTTAGGGGAAAATGGGGCCGTGACAATTGGTATCAGAGCTTAGGCTTCAGATCTCTGTAGTGTATCCTAGGCTTGAAGTTTAGGATGCCGGACTGTGGGTTTGAATTGACTCTTGAGAGATTTTTGCGGGATGTCTTGACTTGATTGGTACAAGAGGGAATGTCGAGGACGACATTCTTTTAAGGAGGGGAGATTGTGACGCCCCGAAAAAAATGAGTTTTAGAACCCGAAAATTTTCTACTTTTCTAGGGTTTATTTGTTTAACGCCCGCTTTTCTACATTTTCTTGATTAGAAAATTTTCCAGATAAAGTTTATGAGCAAAAATGATTTTTAAATGATTTTCTAGTATCGGTTAGTTTTTGAGAAATAAAGAGCGTATATCGGACGTAGGACCCGCTAGTGTGGAAATTCGGAAGGAATTCGGCCAATACGGTTACGTTTCGGATACTGTGTAAAATTTATCGGGTGTTAAGAGATAAGTAGAGGAGTGTGAGGTGATTGATGTGAGAGGTGACCAAAGGATAGAAATGCATTTAATAGTGTGCCAAGTGTCATTTTTCCATTGGGTGGATTTTATGACTTACTATTCATGTTTTTGACCTTTTGACTAAGTGGTTAAATATCTAAAAATTACCTCAAAATTCATTATTTTTGCACTCCATGTTGGCCGACTCTTGAGAGCTCAAGAAGGAAGAGAATTGCTTCAAATTTCAAGCTTCCATTTAGCTCAATCTTCCAAACCAATTGCCTAAACTTGTTTCTACTCCATAAAATTCTTCCATTAGTTGCTAGTGAGTGTTTTGGTGAAGTTTTTTGGAGAAGCTAAGGTGGTCTACAACTTCCTCTTTCTTGTTTACTTGGTAAGTAGTGATTGACTATCCTCTTACACCTAATGATGTTGAATTTATGCCTAATGGTGGCTATAGAGTTGGAAATTGTGGTTTATTGCTTGCTTATGGATGATATGGTGAAGTTTTTATTTTTTTGAAGAATTTTCTGGTTTAATGTGATCTTGATATTGTGGTTATCTATGATGGTTGATAATGAGGGGGAATGACTCTAGTAGGTGTGAATTAGTGATAATTGCAACCAATTTCTGTTTTGGACCAAAAATTGAAAAGTAAGGGTTTTGTGATGAACATTCTGTCCGAAATTTTAGGTCCTAGATGGAGGCCGAATTGGCCTTTGCTCAAAACATGAAAGTTTTAGGTATTGATGAGTTTGAAGTGCCTGCAAAATTTCAGGGCATTTGGAGTAGTGTAGAGTGAGTTATACCATTTTTACTGTTGCTCTTCTGGGTGATCAGAATGTGCGAACTGCACTT
Source organism: Coffea eugenioides (assembly GCF_003713205.1). Classification (NCBI taxonomy): domain Eukaryota; kingdom Viridiplantae; phylum Streptophyta; class Magnoliopsida; order Gentianales; family Rubiaceae; genus Coffea; species Coffea eugenioides. Next base: position 5,302 of record NW_020864034.1, read on the forward strand.
GTAATTGACTGTTTTGGCTGGGATTGGTTTGGATTTTGTTGTTGGTGTTTTCTGATGAAATGTAGCTGGATGTCTTAGCTATCATATACCTTTGGAATTTCGGCATTTGGACCTGTATAGACTGAGATAGACGAATTACAGTTTTGTGTGTTTTGGACACTGCAATTACGGTTTCCTGGCTTGGTTTTTTGCATTTTTGACCTAGTTGTGCTAGGATTTGGACTGAAGTGGCCTTCTACACATTGTTGTAAGCCCTGTCCTTTTAGCTTCGAGACGGTTATCGTACACCCTAATCCGATAATCGTGAGTAGCAATTTGTGCCATTTACCGCCCTAACCGGCAAAATGACGTCAAAACTGTGGGGTTTTTTTTCTGGTTTTGAGCTAAACCTTCATTTCCGGACTCTTTCACTAGCTGGACTTGTCTTTGTACTACTTGGAGCTTGCTGAATGGCTATTGGATGAATTTGTTGTTGTGTGTGTACCTTTGGGACTGGCAAATTCAGGGGAAGTGCTGTCCGAACTTTGAAGGAAGTTATTTGCATTGAGTTTGTGATTTAGGACTTGAATGATGAAATTGGCTATATTGGACGAGGATTGTGAGCCGTGGAGGTGAGTGACCTTAAACTCTCTCCAACGTTACCTTTGAAATGTTTCTTGCATCATTTCTTTGATTGCATATCCTGTGTGCCGGCATATAAGTTCTTGACATGTTTTGGCTCAAATGAGTACTTGGAATTCGTGTACTGGACCCCAACGTCTTCTCCACTGTTTAATGTTCCTGGAGAGCACCAATGGCTCTTTCTCACTGTTCAATGTTAAATGTTCAATGTTCAATGATTGTTTGGAGCGTTGGACGTCTAAGTACCATGATTACACTGGCTCACGAGAGTAATGAAAGTGCATTGATTATTGAATCATGACATTATTGAAATGAACGATTGTGAAACTGATTTGATAACTGATTTTTACTGGTTACTCGCTGAGCTTCTAGCTCACCCCAAAAAATGTTTTATTCCCCTCCACAGGGCTCAAGGCGAAGGAAGGGCTTGTAGTGTTTAATCCTGGATTATCTCATGTATGGATTGAACTTGGATTTCCTTTTGTGTAATCATTCATGTTGGGATTGTATTGAACGTTTAGAACGTTTAGAATTGATTGGATGTGTAATAGTCTAGTTTTGGACTTCCTCCTGTATACTAATTGTGATCAAGGATCAGAGTGGCGCTGCGGAAGCGTGGACGCTTCGCTTGTGATATGTAAATGTTGGAATATTTGATTTATATTTGAAATTTTATCTTGTATTTTATTTGAGGACTTTAGTGAACGACTGAGTCCCGGCGAGAGCTGGGCAGGCGGCCCGTTGACCCCTCTGGTTCGCCTTAGGGGAAAATGGGGCCGTGACAATTGGTATCAGAGCTTAGGCTTCAGATCTCTGTAGTGTATCCTAGGCTTGAAGTTTAGGATGCCGGACTGTGGGTTTGAATTGACTCTTGAGAGATTTTTGCGGGATGTCTTGACTTGATTGGTACAAGAGGGAATGTCGAGGACGACATTCTTTTAAGGAGGGGAGATTGTGACGCCCCGAAAAAAATGAGTTTGAGAACCCGGAAATTTTCTACTTTTCTAGGGTTTATTTGTTTAACGCCCGCTTTTCTACATTTTCTTGATTAGAAAATTTTCCAGATAAAGTTTATGAGCAAAAATGATTTTTAAATGATTTTCTAGTATCGGTTAGTTTTTGCGAAATAAAGAGCGTATATCGGACGTGGGACCCGCTAGTGTGGAAATTCGGAAGGAATTCGGCCAATACGGTTACGTTTCGGATACTGTGTAAAATTTATCGGGTGTTAAGAGATAAGTAGAGGAGTGTGAGGTGATTGATGTGAGAGGTGACCAAAGGATAGAAATGCATTTAATAGTGTGCCAAGTGTCATTTTTCCATTGGGTGGATTTTATGACTTACTATTCATGTTTTTGACCTTTTGACTAAGTGGTTAAATATCTAAAAATTACCTCAAAATTCATTATTTTTGCACTCCATGTTGGCCGACTCTTGAGAGCTCAAGAAGGAAGAGAATTGCTTCAAATTTCAAGCTTCCATTTAGCTCAATCTTCCAAACCAATTGCCTAAACTTGTTTCTACTCCATAAAATTCTTCCATTAGGTGCTAGTGAGTATTTTGGTGAAGTTTTTTGGAGAAGCTAAGGTGGTCTACAACTTCCTCTTTCTTGTTTACTTGGTAAGTAGTGATTGACTATCCTCTTACACCTAATGATGTTGAATTTATGCCTAATGGTGGCTATAGAGTTGGAAATTGTGGTTTATTGCTTGCTTATGGATGATATGGTGAAGTTTTTATTTTTTTGAAGAATTTTCTGGTTTAATGTGATCTTGATATTGTGGTTATCTATGATGGTTGATAATGAGGGGGAATGACTCTAGTAGGTGTGAATTAGTGATAATTGCAACCAATTTCTGTTTTGGACCAAAAATTGAAAAGTAAGGGTTTTGTGATGAACATTCTGTCCGAAATTTTAGGTCCTAGATGGAGGCCGAATTGGCCTTTGCTTAAAACATGAAAGTTGTAGGTATTGATGATTTTGAAGTGCCTGCAAAATTTTAGGGCATTTGGAGTAGTGTAGAGTGAGTTATGCCGTTTTTACTGTTGCTGTTCTGGGTGATCAGAATGTGCGAACTGCACTTGTAATTGACTGTTTTGGCTGGGATTGGTTTGGATTTTGTTGTTGGTGTTTTCTGATGAAATGTAGCTGGATGTCTTAGCTATCATATGCCTTTGGAATTTCGGCATTTGGACCTGTATAGACTGAGATAGACGAATTACAGTTTTGTGTGATTTGGGAACCTGCAATTACGGTTCTGGGTTGGTTTTCTGCATTTTTGACCTAGTTGTGCTAGGATTTGGACTGAGTGGCCTTCTACATTGTTGTAGCCCTGTCTTTTAGCTTCGAGACGGTGTATCTTACACCCTAATCCGATAATCGTAGTGCAATTTGTGCCATTACCGCAAAATGACGTCAAAACTGTTTTTCTGGTTTGAGCTAAACCTTCATTTCCGGACTCTTCCCTAGCTGGACTTGTCTTTGTACTACTTGGAGCTTGCTGAATGGCTATTGGATGAATTTGTTGTTGTGTGTGTACCTTTGGGACTGGCTGAGGATATAATGAAGCCATGATGGCTGGAAAAGTTAACAAATTCAGGGGAAGTGCTGTCCGAACTTTGAAGGAAGTTATTTGCATTGAGTTTGTGATTTAGGACTTGAATGATGAAATTGGCTATATATTGGACGAGGATTGTGAGCCGTGGAGGTGAGTGACCTTAAACTCTCTCCAACGTTACCTTTGAAATGTTTCTTGCATCATTTCTTTGATTGCATATCCTGTGTGCCGGCATATAAGTTCTTGACATGTTTTGGCTCAAATGAGTACTTGGAATTCGTGTACTGGACCCCAACGTCTTCTCCACTGTTAATGTTCCTGGAGAGCACCAATGGCTCTTTCTCACTGTTCAATGTTAAATGTTCAATGTTCAATGATTGTTTGGAGCGTTGGACGTCTAAGTACCATGATTACACTGGCTCACGAGAGTAATGAAAGTGCATTGATTATTGAATCATGACATTATTGAAATGAACGATTGTGAAACTGATTTGATAACTGATTTTTACTGGTTACTCGCTGAGCTTCTAGCTCACCCCAAAAAATGTTTTATTCCCCTCCACAGGGCTCAAGGCGAAGGAAGGGCTTGTAGTGTTTAATCCTGGATTATCTCATGTATGGATTGAACTTGGATTTCCTTTTGTGTAATCATTCATGTTGGGATTGTATTGAACGTTTAGAACGTTTAGAATTGATTGGATGTGTAATAGTCTAGTTTTGGACTTCCTCCTGTATACTAATTGTGATCAAGGATCAGAGTGGCGCTGCGGAAGCGTGGACGCTTCGCTTGTGATATGTAAATGTTGGAATATTTGATTTATATTTGAAATTTTATCTTGTATTTTATTTGAGGACTTTAGTGAACGACTGAGTCCCGGCGAGAGCTGGGCAGGCGGCCCGTTGACCCCTCTGGTTCGCCTTAGGGGAAAATGGGGCCGTGACAATTGGTATCAGAGCTTAGGCTTCAGATCTCTGTAGTGTATCCTAGGCTTGAAGTTTAGGATGCCGGACTGTGGGTTTGAATTGACTCTTGAGAGATTTTTGCGGGATGTCTTGACTTGATTGGTACAAGAGGGAATGTCGAGGACGACATTCTTTTAAGGAGGGGAGATTGTGACGCCCCGAAAAAAATGAGTTTTAGAACCCGAAAATTTTCTACTTTTCTAGGGTTTATTTGTTTAACGCCCGCTTTTCTACATTTTCTTGATTAGAAAATTTTCCAGATAAAGTTTATGAGCAAAAATGATTTTTAAATGATTTTCTAGTATCGGTTAGTTTTTGAGAAATAAAGAGCGTATATCGGACGTGGGACCCGCTAGTGTGGAAATTCGGAAGGAATGGGTCGGCGCAATATCGGTTACGTTTCGGATACTGTGTAAAATTTATCGGCGTGTTTAAGAGAATAAGTAGAGGAGTGTGTAGGTGATTGATGTGGAGAGGTGACAAGGATTGAAATGCATTTAGATTAGTGTGCCAAGGTGTCATTTTTTCCAATTGGGTGGGATTTTATGACTGTTACTAGTCATGTTTTTTGACTTTGACTAAGTGGTTAAATTATCTAAAAAATTACTTCAAAATTCATTATTTTTGGCACTGGCCATGTTGGCGCGACTCTTGAGAGGCTCGAAGAAGGAAGAGAATTGCTGTCAAATTTCCAAGCTTCCATTTAGGCTCAAATTCTCGCAAACCAATTGCTAAACTTGTTGTTCTACTTCCATATAATTCTTCCATTAGGTGCTAGTGAGTGTTTTGGTGAAGTTTTTTGGAGAAGCTAAGGTGGTCTACAACTTCCTCTTTCTTGTTTACTTGGTAAGTAGTGATTGACTATCCTCTTACACCTAATGATGTTGAATTTATGCCTAATGGTGGCTATAGAGTTGGAAATTGTGGTTTATTGCTTGCTTATGGATGATATGGTGAAGTTTTTATTTTTTTGAAGAATTTTCTGGTTTAATGTGATCTTGATATTGTGGTTATCTATGATGGTTGATAATGAGGGGGAATGACTCTAGTAGGTGTGAATTAGTGATAATTGCAACCAATTTCTGTTTTGGACCAAAAATTGAAAAGTAAGGGTTTTGTGATGAACATTCTGTCCGAAATTTTAGGTCCTAGATGGAGGCCGAATTGGCCTTTGCTCAAAACATGAAAGTTTTAGGTATTGATGAGTTTGAAGTGCCTGCAAAATTTCAGGGCATTTGGAGTAGTGTAGAGTGAGTTATACCATTTTTACTGTTGCTCTTCTGGGTGATCAGAATGTGCGAACTGCACTTGTAATTGACTGTTTTGGCTGGGATTGGTTTGGATTTTGTTGTTGGTGTTTTCTGATGAAATGTAGCTGGATGTCTTAGCTATCATATACCTTTGGAATTTCGGCATTTGGACCTGTATAGACTGAGATAGACGAATTACAGTTTTGTGTGATTTGGGAACCTGCAATTACGGTTCTGGGTTGGTTTTCTGCATTTTTGACCTAGTTGTGCTAGGATTTGGACTGAGTGGCCTTCTACATTGTTGTAGCCCTGTCTTTTAGCTTCGAGACGGTGTATCTTACACCCTAATCCGATAATCGTAGTGCAATTTGTGCCATTACCGCAAAATGACGTCAAAACTGTTTTTCTGGTTTGAGCTAAACCTTCATTTCCGGACTCTTCCCTAGCTGGACTTGTCTTTGTACTACTTGGAGCTTGCTGAATGGCTATTGGATGAACTTGTTGTTGTGTGTGTACCTTTGGGACTGGCTGAGGATATAATGAAGCCATGATGGCTGGAAAAGTTAACAAATTCAGGGGAAGTGCTGTCCGAACTTTGAAGGAACTCGTTTGCATTGAGTTTGTGATTTAGGACTTGAATGATGAAATTGGCTATATTGGACGAGGATTGTGAGCCGTGGAGGTGAGTGACCTTAAACTCTCTCCAACGTTACCTTTGAAATGTTTCTTGCATCATTTCTTTGATTGCATATCCTGTGTGCCGGCATATAAGTTCTTGACATGTTTTGGCTCAAATGAGTACTTGGAATTCGTGTACTGGACCCCAACGTCTTCTCCACTGTTTAATGTTCCTGGAGAGCACCAATGGCTCTTTCTCACTGTTCAATGTTAAATGTTCAATGTTCAATGATTGTTTGGAGCGTTGGACGTCTAAGTACCATGATTACACTGGCTCACGAGAGTAATGAAAGTGCATTGATTATTGAATCATGACATTATTGAAATGAACGATTGTGAAACTGATTTGATAACTGATTTTTACTGGTTACTCGCTGAGCTTCTAGCTCACCCCAAAAAATGTTTTATTCCCCTCCACAGGGCTCAAGGCGAAGGAAGGGCTTGTAGTGTTTAATCCTGGATTATCTCATGTATGGATTGAACTTGGATTTCCTTTTGTGTAATCATTCATGTTGGGATTGTATTGAACGTTTAGAACGTTTAGAATTGATTGGATGTGTAATAGTCTAGTTTTGGACTTCCTCCTGTATACTAATTGTGATCAAGGATCAGAGTGGCGCTGCGGAAGCGTGGACGCTTCGCTTGTGATATGTAAATGTTGGAATATTTGATTTATATTTGAAATTTTATCTTGTATTTTATTTGAGCACTTTAGTGAACGACTGAATCCCGGCGAGAGCTGGGCAGGCGGCCCGTTGACCCCTCTGGTTCGCCTTAGGGGAAAATGGGGCCGTGACAATTGGTATCAGAGCTTAGGCGTCAGATCTCTGTAGTGTATCCTAGGCTTGAAGTTTAGGATGCCGGACTGTGGGTTTGAATTGACTCTTGAGAGATTTTTGCGGGATGTCTTGACTTGATTGGTACAAGAGGGATGTCGAGCGACGACATTCTTGTTAAGGAGGGGAGATTGTGACGTCGGACTCGAAAAAAAATTGAGGTTGAGAACGCCGAGAATTTCTACTTTTCTAGGGGTTTATTTGTTTAACGGCCCGCTTTTCTACATTTTCCTTGATTAGAAAATTTTCAGATAAAGTTTATGAGCAAAATTGGTTTTTAAATGATTTTCTAGTATCGGTTAGTTTTTGAGAAATAAAGAGCGTATATCGGACGTGGGACCCGCTAGTGTGGAAATTCGGAAGAAATTCGGCCAATAAGGTTACGTTTCGGATACTGTGTAAAATTTATCGGGTGTTAAGAGATAAGTAGAGGAGTGTGAGGTGATTGATGTGAGAGGTGACCAAAGGATAGAAATGCATTTAATAGTGTGCCAAGTGTTATTTTTCCATTGGGTGGATTTTATGACTTACTATTCATGTTTTTGACCTTTTGACTAAGTGGTTAAATATCTAAAAATTACCTCAAA
>NW_020864035.1:0-20139 GCF_003713205.1 Coffea eugenioides
GCTTCAAATTTCAAGCTTCCATTTAGCTCAATCTTCCAAACCAATTGCCTAAACTTGTTTCTACTCCATAAAATTCTTCCATTAGGTGCTAGTGAGTGTTTTGGTGAAGTTTTTTGGAGAAGCTAAGGTGGTCTACAACTTCCTCTTTCTTGTTTACTTGGTAAGTAGTGATTGACTATCCTCTTACACCTAATGATGTTGAATTTATGCCTAATGGTGGCTATAGAGTTGGAAATTGTGGTTTATTGCTTGCTTATGGATGATTTGGTGAAGTTTTTATTTTTTGAGGAATTTTTTGGTTTAATATGAATGTGATGTTGTGGTCATCTATGATGGTTGATAATGAGGGGGAATGACTCTAGTAGGTGTGAATTAGTGATAATTGCAACCAATTTCTGTTTTGGACCAAAAATTGAAAAGTAAGGGTTTTGTGATGAACATTCTGTCCGAAATTTTAGGTCCTAGATGGAGGCCGAATTGGCCTTTTCTCAAAACATGAAAGTTGTAGGTATTGATGAGTTTGAAGTTCCTGCAAAAGTTCAGGGCATTTGGAGTAGTATAGAGTGAGTTATGCCGTTTTTACTATTGCTGTTCTGGGTGATCAGAATGTGCGAACTGCGATTGTAATCGTCTGTTTTGACTGGAATTTCTTTGGATTTGGATGTTGGTGTCTTCTGATGAAATGTATCTTGATGTCTTATCTATCATATTCCTTTGGAATCAATGAATTTGGACCTGTATAGACTGAGTTGTACTAATTACAGCATAGTGTGATTTGTAAACCTGCAATTACGGTTCTGGTTTGGTATTCTGCATTTTTGACTTAGTTGTGCTGGGATTTGGACTGAGTGACCTTCTACATTGTTATAGCCCTGGTTCTTAGCTTCGAAATGGTGGGTCTTACATCCTAATCCGATAATCGTAGTGCAAGTTGTGCCATTACCGCAAAGTGATGTCCAAAACTATTTTTCTGGTTTTGAGCTAAACCTTCATTTTCGGACTTTTCCCTAGCTTGACTTGTACTAGTACTACTTGGAGCTTGCTGAATAGCTATGGGATGAAATTTTTGTTGTTGTGTGTGTACCTTTGGGACTGGCAGAGGATATAATGAAGCCATGATGGCTGGAAAAGTAAGGAAAGTCAGGGGAAGTGCTGTCCGAACTTTGAAGGAACTTGTTTGCATTGAGTTTGTGATTTAAGACTTGGATTTGAGCAAGGCAATGATATTTGATGGATGATTTCTGAGCCATGGAGGTGAGTGACCTCAAACTGTTTCCAAATTTACTGTTGAACCGCTTTCCTGCATTATCTACTTTTATCTACTTTTGAACTGTTTTCAAAGTTACTTTTGGAACTGTTTTCTTACATATCATGTGTGCTTGCATCTTAGTGTCTTGTTATTAGTGATTTTGCTTTCAATGATTGTTAAAATGAGTTTTCTAGGCGAGTGTGTACTTTATCGCACTCGACCTACATAAAGATGAAAGTTTCAATGATTAATGATTAAATGCTACTTGCGCATGAATGTAAGCCTTTTGGGCTGAACTGGCCATTGCCCTTGTTACCGGTCGTCTCGAGCCAGAAGAGGACTCGGTCGGGCGACTAGGAACTTGGGTGAACGTTTCGGTATACTCGAGTATTACCTTGTAGGTTGGTGGAGCCTGGCCAAAAGCCAGGGACGGTGTGAATGAATGCACGAATGAAACAAAAAGAATGCAATGAAATGACAGGAGAACGAACGTATCCTTTCGTGAATGTTACTATCGCTTTCCATTGTAAATGTTTCTTGAATTATGGATACTCCATCATTGATTTATGACATCATTGATCTATGACATCATTGAAATGAACGATTGTGAAACTGATTTGATAACTGATTTTACTGGTTACTCGCTGAGCTTCTAGCTCACCCCAAAATGTTTTATTCCCCTCCACAGGGCTCAAGGCGAATGAGTGGCTTGTAGTGTTTAATCCTGGATTATCTCATGTATGGATTGAATTTGGTTTTCCTTTTGTGTAATCATTCATATTGGGATTGTATTGAACGTTTAGAATTGCTTGGATGTGTAATAGTCTAGATTTGGACTTCCTCCTGTATCATAATTGCGACCAAGGATCAGAGTGGCGCAGTGGAAGCGTGGACGCTTCGCTTTTGATATGTAAATGTTGGAATATTTGATTTATATTGGAGATTTTATCTTGTATTTGTTTGAGGACTGTAGTGATCGACTGAGTCCCGGCGAGACCTGGGCAGGCGGCCCGTTGACCCCTCTGGTTCGCCTTAGGGGAAAATGGGTTCAGGGGAAAATGGGGCCGTGACAGTTGGTATCAGAGCTTAGGCTTCAGATCTCTGTAGTGTATCCTAGGCTTGAAGTTTAGGATGCCGGACTGTGGGTTTGAATTGACTCTTGAGAGATTTTTGCGGGATGTCTTGACTTGATTGGTACAAGAGGGAATGTCGTGGACGACATTCTTTTAAGGAGGGGAGATTGTGACGCCCCGAAAAAAAAGAGTTTGAGAACCCGGAAATTTTCTAATTTTCTAGGGTTTATTTTATTTAATCGCCCGCCTTTTCTACATTTTCTTGATTAGAAAATTTCCAGATAAAGTTTATGAGCAAAAATGGTTTTTAAATGATTTTCTAGTATCGGTTAGTTTTTGAGAAATAAAGAGCGTATATCGGACGTGGGACCCGCTAGTGTGGAAATTCGGAAGAAATTCGGCCAATAAGGTTACGTTTCGGATACTGTGTAAAATTTATCGGGTGTTAAGAGATAAGTAGAGGAGTGTGAGGTGATTGATGTGAGAGGTGACCGAAGGATAGAAATGCATTTAATAGTGTGCCAAGTGTCATTTTTCCATTGGGTGGATTTTATGACTTACTATTCATGTTTTTGACCTTTTGACTAAGTGGTTAAATATCTAAAAATTACCTCAAAATTCATTATTTTTGCACTCCATGTTGGCCGACTCTTGAGAGCTCAAGAAGGAAGAGAATTGCTTCAAATTTCAAGCTTCCATTTAGCTCAATCTTCCAAACCAATTGCCTAAACTTGTTTCTACTCCATAAAATTCTTCCATTAGGTGCTAGTGAGTGTTTTGGTGAAGTTTTTTGGAGAAGCTAAGGTGGTCTACAACTTCCTCTTTCTTGTTTACTTGGTAAGTAGTGATTGACTATCCTCTTACACCTAATGATGTTGAATTTATGCCTAATGGTGGCTATAGAGTTGGAAATTGTGGTTTATTGCTTGCTTATGGATGATTTGGTGAAGTTTTTATTTTTTGAGGAATTTTTTGGTTTAATATGAATGTGATGTTGTGGTCATCTATGATGGTTGATAATGAGGGGGAATGACTCTAGTAGGTGTGAATTAGTGATAATTGCAACCAATTTCTGTTTTGGACCAAAAATTGAAAAGTAAGGGTTTTGTGATGAACATTCTGTCCGAAATTTTAGGTCCTAGATGGAGGCCGAATTGGCCTTTTCTCAAAACATGAAAGTTGTAGGTATTGATGAGTTTGAAGTTCCTGCAAAAGTTCAGGGCATTTGGAGTAGTGTAGAGTGAGTTATGCCGTTTTTACTATTGCTGTTCTGGGTGATCAGAATGTGCGAACTGCGATTGTAATCGTCTGTTTTGACTGGAATTTCTTTGGATTTGGATGTTGGTGTCTTCTGATGAAATGTATCTTGATGTCTTATCTATCATATTCCTTTGGAATCAATGAATTTGGACCTGTATAGACTGAGTTGTACTAATTACAGCATAGTGTGATTTGTAAACCTGCAATTACGGTTCTGGTTTGGTATTCTGCATTTTTGACTTAGTTGTGCTGGGATTTGGACTGAGTGACCTTCTACATTGTTATAGCCCTGGTTCTTAGCTTCGAAATGGTGGGTCTTACATCCTAATCCGATAATCGTAGTGCAAGTTGTGCCATTACCGCAAAGTGATGTCCAAAACTATTTTTCTGGTTTTGAGCTAAACCTTCATTTTCGGACTTTTCCCTAGCTTGACTTGTACTAGTACTACTTGGAGCTTGCTGAATAGCTATGGGATGAAATTTTTGTTGTTGTGTGTGTACCTTTGGGACTGGCAGAGGATATAATGAAGCCATGATGGCTGGAAAAGTAAGGAAAGTCAGGGGAAGTGCTGTCCGAACTTTGAAGGAACTTGTTTGCATTGAGTTTGTGATTTAAGACTTGGATTTGAGCAAGGCAATGATATTTGATGGATGATTTCTGAGCCATGGAGGTGAGTGACCTCAAACTGTTTCCAAATTTACTGTTGAACCGCTTTCCTGCATTATCTACTTTTATCTACTTTTGAACTGTTTTCAAAGTTACTTTTGGAACTGTTTTCTTACATATCATGTGTGCTTGCATCTTAGTGTCTTGTTATTAGTGATTTTGCTTTCAATGATTGTTAAAATGAGTTTTCTAGGCGAGTGTGTACTTTATCGCACTCGACCTACATAAAGATGAAAGTTTCAATGATTAATGATTAAATGCTACTTGCGCATGAATGTAAGCCTTTTGGGCTGAACTGGCCATTGCCCTTGTTACCGGTCGTCTCGAGCCAGAAGAGGACTCGGTCGGGCGACTAGGAACTTGGGTGAACGTTTCGGTATACTCGAGTATTACCTTGTAGGTTGCTGGAGCCTGGCCAAAAGCCAGGGACGGTGTGAATGAATGCACGAATGAAACGAAAAGAATGCAATGAAATGACAGGAGAACGAACGTATCCTTTCGTGAATGTTACTATCGCTTTCCATTGTAAATGTTTCTTGAATTATGGATACTCCATCATTGATTTATGACATCATTGATCTATGACATCATTGAAATGAACGATTGTGAAACTGATTTGATAACTGATTTTACTGGTTACTCGCTGAGCTTCTAGCTCACCCCAAAATGTTTTATTCCCCTCCACAGGGCTCAAGGCGAATGAGTGGCTTGTAGTGTTTAATCCTGGATTATCTCATGTATGGATTGAATTTGGTTTTCCTTTTGTGTAATCATTCATATTGGGATTGTATTGAACGTTTAGAATTGCTTGGATGTGTAATAGTCTAGATTTGGACTTCCTCCTGTATCATAATTGCGACCAAGGATCAGAGTGGCGCAGTGGAAGCGTGGACGCTTCGCTTTTGATATGTAAATGTTGGAATATTTGATTTATATTGGAGATTTTATCTTGTATTTGTTTGAGGACTGTAGTGATCGACTGAGTCCCGGCGAGACCTGGGCAGGCGGCCCGTTGACCCCTCTGGTTCGCCTTAGGGGAAAATGGGTTCAGGGGAAAATGGGGCCGTGACAGTTGGTATCAGAGCTTAGGCTTCAGATCTCTGTAGTGTATCCTAGGCTTGAAGTTTAGGATGCCGGACTGTGGGTTTGAATTGACTCTTGAGAGATTTTTGCGGGATGTCTTGACTTGATTGGTACAAGAGGGAATGTCGTGGACGACATTCTTTTAAGGAGGGGAGATTGTGACGCCCCGAAAAAAAAGAGTTTGAGAACCCGGAAATTTTCTAATTTTCTAGGGTTTATTTTATTTAATCGCCCGCCTTTTCTACATTTTCTTGATTAGAAAATTTCCAGATAAAGTTTATGAGCAAAAATGGTTTTTAAATGATTTTCTAGTATCGGTTAGTTTTTGAGAAATAAAGAGCGTATATCGGACGTGGGACCCGCTAGTGTGGAAATTCGGAAGAAATTCGGCCAATAAGGTTACGTTTCGGATACTGTGTAAAATTTATCGGGTGTTAAGAGATAAGTAGAGGAGTGTGAGGTGATTGATGTGAGAGGTGACCGAAGGATAGAAATGCATTTAATAGTGTGCCAAGTGTCATTTTTCCATTGGGTGGATTTTATGACTTACTATTCATGTTTTTGACCTTTTGACTAAGTGGTTAAATATCTAAAAATTACCTCAAAATTCATTATTTTTGCACTCCATGTTGGCCGACTCTTGAGAGCTCAAGAAGGAAGAGAATTGCTTCAAATTTCAAGCTTCCATTTAGCTCAATCTTCCAAACCAATTGCCTAAACTTGTTTCTACTCCATAAAATTCTTCCATTAGGTGCTAGTGAGTGTTTTGGTGAAGTTTTTTGGAGAAGCTAAGGTGGTCTACAACTTCCTCTTTCTTGTTTACTTGGTAAGTAGTGATTGACTATCCTCTTACACCTAATGATGTTGAATTTATGCCTAATGGTGGCTATAGAGTTGGAAATTGTGGTTTATTGCTTGCTTATGGATGATTTGGTGAAGTTTTTATTTTTTGAGGAATTTTTTGGTTTAATATGAATGTGATGTTGTGGTCATCTATGATGGTTGATAATGAGGGGGAATGACTCTAGTAGGTGTGAATTAGTGATAATTGCAACCAATTTCTGTTTTGGACCAAAAATTGAAAAGTAAGGGTTTTGTGATGAACATTCTGTCCGAAATTTTAGGTCCTAGATGGAGGCCGAATTGGCCTTTTCTCAAAACATGAAAGTTGTAGGTATTGATGAGTTTGAAGTTCCTGCAAAAGTTCAGGGCATTTGGAGTAGTGTAGAGTGAGTTATGCCGTTTTTACTATTGCTGTTCTGGGTGATCAGAATGTGCGAACTGCGATTGTAATCGTCTGTTTTGACTGGAATTTCTTTGGATTTGGATGTTGGTGTCTTCTGATGAAATGTATCTTGATGTCTTATCTATCATATTCCTTTGGAATCAATGAATTTGGACCTGTATAGACTGAGTTGTACTAATTACAGCATAGTGTGATTTGTAAACCTGCAATTACGGTTCTGGTTTGGTATTCTGCATTTTTGACTTAGTTGTGCTGGGATTTGGACTGAGTGACCTTCTACATTGTTATAGCCCTGGTTCTTAGCTTCGAAATGGTGGGTCTTACATCCTAATCCGATAATCGTAGTGCAAGTTGTGCCATTACCGCAAAGTGATGTCCAAAACTATTTTTCTGGTTTTGAGCTAAACCTTCATTTTCGGACTTTTCCCTAGCTTGACTTGTACTAGTACTACTTGGAGCTTGCTGAATAGCTATGGGATGAACTTGTTGTTGTTGTGTGTGTACCTTTGGGACTGGCAGAGGATATAATGAAGCCATGATGGCTGGAAAAGTAAGGAAAGTCAGGGGAAGTGCTGTCCGAACTTTGAAGGAACTTGTTTGCATTGAGTTTGTGATTTAAGACTTGGATTTGAGCAAGGCAATGATATTTGATGGATGATTTCTGAGCCATGGAGGTGAGTGACCTCAAACTGTTTCCAAATTTACTGTTGAACCGCTTTCCTGCATTATCTACTTTTATCTACTTTTGAACTGTTTTCAAAGTTACTTTTGGAACTGTTTTCTTACATATCATGTGTGCTTGCATCTTAGTGTCTTGTTATTAGTGATTTTGCTTTCAATGATTGTTAAAATGAGTTTTCTAGGCGAGTGTGTACTTTATCGCACTCGACCTACATAAAGATGAAAGTTTCAATGATTAATGATTAAATGCTACTTGCGCATGAATGTAAGCCTTTTGGGCTGAACTGGCCATTGCCCTTGTTACCGGTCGTCTCGAGCCAGAAGAGGACTCGGTCGGGCGACTAGGAACTTGGGTGAACGTTTCGGTATACTCGAGTATTACCTTGTAGGTTGCTGGAGCCTGGCCAAAAGCCAGGGACGGTGTGAATGAATGCACGAATGAAACGAAAAGAATGCAATGAAATGACAGGAGAACGAACGTATCCTTTCGTGAATGTTACTATCGCTTTCCATTGTAAATGTTTCTTGAATTATGGATACTCCATCATTGATTTATGACATCATTGATCTATGACATCATTGAAATGAACGATTGTGAAACTGATTTGATAACTGATTTTACTGGTTACTCGCTGAGCTTCTAGCTCACCCCAAAATGTTTTATTCCCCTCCACAGGGCTCAAGGCGAATGAGTGGCTTGTAGTGTTTAATCCTGGATTATCTCATGTATGGATTGAATTTGGTTTTCCTTTTGTGTAATCATTCATATTGGGATTGTATTGAACGTTTAGAATTGCTTGGATGTGTAATAGTCTAGATTTGGACTTCCTCCTGTATCATAATTGCGACCAAGGATCAGAGTGGCGCAGTGGAAGCGTGGACGCTTCGCTTTTGATATGTAAATGTTGGAATATTTGATTTATATTGGAGATTTTATCTTGTATTTGTTTGAGGACTGTAGTGATCGACTGAGTCCCGGCGAGACCTGGGCAGGCGGCCCGTTGACCCCTCTGGTTCGCCTTAGGGGAAAATGGGTTCAGGGGAAAATGGGGCCGTGACAGTTGGTATCAGAGCTTAGGCTTCAGATCTCTGTAGTGTATCCTAGGCTTGAAGTTTAGGATGCCGGACTGTGGGTTTGAATTGACTCTTGAGAGATTTTTGCGGGATGTCTTGACTTGATTGGTACAAGAGGGAATGTCGTGGACGACATTCTTTTAAGGAGGGGAGATTGTGACGCCCCGAAAAAAAAGAGTTTGAGAACCCGGAAATTTTCTAATTTTCTAGGGTTTATTTTATTTAATCGCCCGCCTTTTCTACATTTTCTTGATTAGAAAATTTCCAGATAAAGTTTATGAGCAAAAATGGTTTTTAAATGATTTTCTAGTATCGGTTAGTTTTTGAGAAATAAAGAGCGTATATCGGACGTGGGACCCGCTAGTGTGGAAATTCGGAAGAAATTCGGCCAATAAGGTTACGTTTCGGATACTGTGTAAAATTTATCGGGTGTTAAGAGATAAGTAGAGGAGTGTGAGGTGATTGATGTGAGAGGTGACCGAAGGATAGAAATGCATTTAATAGTGTGCCAAGTGTCATTTTTCCATTGGGTGGATTTTATGACTTACTATTCATGTTTTTGACCTTTTGACTAAGTGGTTAAATATCTAAAAATTACCTCAAAATTCATTATTTTTGCACTCCATGTTGGCCGACTCTTGAGAGCTCAAGAAGGAAGAGAATTGCTTCAAATTTCAAGCTTCCATTTAGCTCAATCTTCCAAACCAATTGCCTAAACTTGTTTCTACTCCATAAAATTCTTCCATTAGGTGCTAGTGAGTGTTTTGGTGAAGTTTTTTGGAGAAGCTAAGGTGGTCTACAACTTCCTCTTTCTTGTTTACTTGGTAAGTAGTGATTGACTATCCTCTTACACCTAATGATGTTGAATTTATGCCTAATGGTGGCTATAGAGTTGGAAATTGTGGTTTATTGCTTGCTTATGGATGATTTGGTGAAGTTTTTATTTTTTGAGGAATTTTTTGGTTTAATATGAATGTGATGTTGTGGTCATCTATGATGGTTGATAATGAGGGGGAATGACTCTAGTAGGTGTGAATTAGTGATAATTGCAACCAATTTCTGTTTTGGACCAAAAATTGAAAAGTAAGGGTTTTGTGATGAACATTCTGTCCGAAATTTTAGGTCCTAGATGGAGGCCGAATTGGCCTTTTCTCAAAACATGAAAGTTGTAGGTATTGATGAGTTTGAAGTTCCTGCAAAAGTTCAGGGCATTTGGAGTAGTGTAGAGTGAGTTATGCCGTTTTTACTATTGCTGTTCTGGGTGATCAGAATGTGCGAACTGCGATTGTAATCGTCTGTTTTGACTGGAATTTCTTTGGATTTGGATGTTGGTGTCTTCTGATGAAATGTATCTTGATGTCTTATCTATCATATTCCTTTGGAATCAATGAATTTGGACCTGTATAGACTGAGTTGTACTAATTACAGCATAGTGTGATTTGTAAACCTGCAATTACGGTTCTGGTTTGGTATTCTGCATTTTTGACTTAGTTGTGCTGGGATTTGGACTGAGTGACCTTCTACATTGTTATAGCCCTGGTTCTTAGCTTCGAAATGGTGGGTCTTACATCCTAATCCGATAATCGTAGTGCAAGTTGTGCCATTACCGCAAAGTGATGTCCAAAACTATTTTTCTGGTTTTGAGCTAAACCTTCATTTTCGGACTTTTCCCTAGCTTGACTTGTACTAGTACTACTTGGAGCTTGCTGAATAGCTATGGGATGAAATTTTTGTTGTTGTGTGTGTACCTTTGGGACTGGCAGAGGATATAATGAAGCCATGATGGCTGGAAAAGTAAGGAAAGTCAGGGGAAGTGCTGTCCGAACTTTGAAGGAACTTGTTTGCATTGAGTTTGTGATTTAAGACTTGGATTTGAGCAAGGCAATGATATTTGATGGATGATTTCTGAGCCATGGAGGTGAGTGACCTCAAACTGTTTCCAAATTTACTGTTGAACCGCTTTCCTGCATTATCTACTTTTATCTACTTTTGAACTGTTTTCAAAGTTACTTTTGGAACTGTTTTCTTACATATCATGTGTGCTTGCATCTTAGTGTCTTGTTATTAGTGATTTTGCTTTCAATGATTGTTAAAATGAGTTTTCTAGGCGAGTGTGTACTTTATCGCACTCGACCTACATAAAGATGAAAGTTTCAATGATTAATGATTAAATGCTACTTGCGCATGAATGTAAGCCTTTTGGGCTGAACTGGCCATTGCCCTTGTTACCGGTCGTCTCGAGCCAGAAGAGGACTCGGTCGGGCGACTAGGAACTTGGGTGAACGTTTCGGTATACTCGAGTATTACCTTGTAGGTTGGTGGAGCCTGGCCAAAAGCCAGGGACGGTGTGAATGAATGCACGAATGAAACGAAAAGAATGCAATGAAATGACAGGAGAACGAACGTATCCAAATCTGAATGTTACTATCGCTTTCCATTGTAAATGTTTCTTGAATTATGGATACTCCATCATTGATTTATGACATCATTGATCTATGACATCATTGAAATGAACGATTGTGAAACTGATTTGATAACTGATTTTACTGGTTACTCGCTGAGCTTCTAGCTCACCCCAAAATGTTTTATTCCCCTCCACAGGGCTCAAGGCGAAGGAGTGGCTTGTAGTGTTTAATCCTGGATTATCTCATGTATGGATTGAATTTGGTTTTCCTTTTGTGTAATCATTCATATTGGGATTGTATTGAACGTTTAGAATTGCTTGGATGTGAAATAGTCTAGATTTGGACTTCCTCCTGTATCATAATTGCGACCAAGGATCAGAGTGGCGCAGTGGAAGCGTGGACGCTTCGCTTTTGATATGTAAATGTTGGAATATTTGATTTATATTGGAGATTTTATCTTGTATTTGTTTGAGGACTGTAGTGATCGACTGAGTCCCGGCGAGAGCTGGGCAGGCGGCCCGTTGACCCCTCTGGTTCGCCTTAGGGGAAAATGGGTTCAGGGGAAAATGGGGCCGTGACATATTAGTACTATCGTTATAAGAAATTTTTTGAGGTTTCGCTTTATCGCGCTTAATTTGGAAATATGCGTTTTCACATGCGCGATTTAATTGAGAGACTTTAGACCCTCATTTTGGGACAATTAAGAGTGAATAATATTTATATGAATATAAGTGTATTGGAGATCTAGTGCACTAGTGAAATAATGTGAGAACCCGTAATTTTCCATTTTCTAGGTTTTAGAATCTTTCATGGCTTGTTTTCTGCATTTTCGTGCTTAGGAAAATTTCTAGATGAATTTAAGGAGCAGATATAATTTTTAGATGCTTTTTCTAGTATCGAATGGATTTTGAGAAATTAAGAGCGTATACCGGACGTGGGACCCACTAGTGCGAAAAGTTCGGAAAAATTCGGCCAACTAGGTTAAGTTTTGGATACTGGAATTAATTTACCGGGTGTTAAGAGACAAGTAGAGGATGCTAAGTGGATTGGTATAAGAGAGACAAGTTAGGTAAGCATTTAATAAAGGTGACAAGTGTCACCATTTGAGTGGGTTTACTTTAGGAAAACTATTCATGGTCTTACCATTTGACTTAAATAAACCAAAAATGACCAAAAATCATCAAAAATCCTCCATGGTGGCCGGCTCGCTCTTTCTCTCTTTCTCTCTCTCTTACTCTAAGCACAAGGAAGAAAACTCTTCAAGCTTGCTCCAAATCATCAAAACCAACCATTGAAACTTGAAATTTCTCCATAAAACCTCTTCAATTAGTGTTTGTGAGTTGTTGTGTGAAGTTATTTGGAAAGTTAAGGTGACCAATTGCCCTCTCTCTCTTGTTTCTAAGGTGAGTTGTGAAGAACCACCCTCCTCCCTTAATTGATGCTTAAATCATGATTAGTGGTAGTATGAGATGCAATATTATGGATTATTTCTTGATTTGTGGTTGAAGTGATGAAGTTTTATTATTTTTGGGGATTTTTCTGTTTTACTATGAACATGATTGTGTGGCTATCTATGATGATTGGAAATGGTATGTAATGACTCTAGGAGGTGGAAAAAGTGATTAATTGCAACCAATTTCTGGTTTGGAAGAAATTTCAGAAAATTAGGGTTTTAGTGGGAACATTCTGCCCGAATTTATAGCTCCTATTTAGAGGCCGAATTGGCCTTGGCTTAAAACATTAAAGTTGTAGGGAATTATATTTTAGAGGTACCTACAAAATTTCAGGTCAATTGGAGTAGTGCAGAATGAGAAAAGTCGAAATTACTTTTGGTTTTCTGGTTTTACCCGAATGTAAGAATTGCGCCTGTAATTGGTTGTTTTGGCTGGAATTGCTTCCGAATTGGTTGTTTAGGCCTTCTGATTAAATGTAGCCCTATTTCTTATCTTTCATCTGGTTTTGGAATTTCTGGATTTGGACTTGGAGAACCTGTGTTATGATGTTTCCGCTAGAATACGTTCTGTGAATCTGTTTTACGGTTTTGGTGTAGTATCTTTCATTTTTGACATGGTTACACTCAAAACTGGGTTGAGTGACCTTCTGTGATGTTGTAACCCTGTCTTTTAACTTCGAATCGGTGTATCGTACACCTTCATCCGATAATCGTAGTGAAATTGGTACTATTACCGCAAAACGAGGTCAAAAACTGTTTTTTTCAGGGCCAAAGCTAATTGCATTTCCGAATTTTCTGGTTTCCTCTAATGGTTGTATATGCTTATGGAACCCTATTGGGGTCATGTTTGGCCTTGGTTTATGACTCGTTATCGAGTCTCATTGTACTTGTTTGCATGTTTTAGGGCGTGACGTTGGTGCACAACGTTCTTTTGACGGAAGTGCATGAAACCACATTTGCGAGCTTGGTGAGTGTACTACTCACTTGTGTGTTAATATATGGCTTTGATACTTGAACTTGGTGCTTTGAATGTTAATTTCTTGAAGTGAAAGTGTACTTTATCACTCTCACTATGTGCCTTATATCCTTGTTATCATGTGATTGGAATGTTACACGAAGTGTTAATTGAAATGAAAATACATGACTTGGTGTCGTTTGGACGAGTATCCAACGACTACAATTGTTATCAATGAGCTCAACCCCATTGGTAGTTGATTGAATCGAGCCGGCGAGGGCTTGGTCGTGCCAATTGATATGCCTTGGGGAAGTGTTATATGGAATCTTGTCGTATGCGAGACTCTCGATTCCAGTTTACTCGAGTAATACCAAAGTGCAAGTGTTTGGATTTTCGGGCACGGTAGGGGGATGTTAGGTGGAAGGAGTGGAAGTAAAGTGGAGTCTACGGTTGGTTACTTTTGAACATTGACGGAGAGTCAATGACGTCCGATCAAGAAATACAAACGAGGAAAGGGCTCTTGAGAGCCATCTGTATCCTTTTATCACCATATTTGACGTGTGCCTTTGCTTATTTTTACTATATTGAATGAAAGCTTGATGCTTATATGCACTTGGTTGCGTAAGTGATAGTATCTCACTGGGCAATTAGCTCACACCGTTTCTTTTGTTTTCCTTACAGGAATATGACTCTTTTTGGAATGAATCTTGATAGATGGTTGCCGAATGAACTAGATGTATATCTCTTTTGTATTGTATATGAAGTGAAACCCTAAATGTATCTTTAGGGCCGTTTTCACTTTCAATTTGGCAAACCGTGTATATATTAACTTTTGAAAACTTTTGTATGTCACTTTGGATTGTAATTGCTAAAGTTCAAGATGTGAATGTTTGTTTGATATTTGGTTGCGTTCTGACGGGTCGGTTACTATTCATGGACGACTCCAAATTTCATTTTTTTATTTTGGGTTATTTTGCCCTTTTGCCTTGTTTACGCGCGTTATAAGTTCCGGAACGCGATAGATCGCTCTAAACTGCACCGTTAGTCCTGGCGAGAGCTGGGCAGGTAGTCCACTAACCCCTTTGGTTCGCCTTAGGGGAAGGTGGGGCTGTCACAGGTTGTATCAGAGCCTAGGTTTGAATTAGCCTGGGTGTTGTAGGAATGCTTGATTTGAGGGTTTATTGTTTATGGCCTTTAAGATTATTTATGGTTAATTGCTTTTGGTGTAGGATGGACGGATCTAGTGGACCGAGTGGTGACCCTGCAGGCGAGCGACCTCGTGTAGCGCTCCCAGGGATCCCGTACCAGATACGACCAGGAGGGGCCGTCGTACGCTGGAGCCCGTCTAACCGTCTCCGACGGTGTGAGTGTAAACATAAGTATGCCTATCTTAACGCTCTCGTGTTTGCAGTGGACAAGGAGCGTAAGGAGTTGGCCGGAGAGAATGCTCGACTGGAGGCCGAGGTGACCCAACTTAGGGCAGCCAATGAGAGACAGGCCGAGCGCATTGAGGGTTTGAAGGACAATGTACTTGAGGCCGAGGATAGAGTTGATGACCTCTGCGATCAGCTGAAGGAGGTCCAAGAGCGCGAGAGTAAGCGAGCTCGCAAGGTGAAGGTTCGAGCTGCATCGATCCTGAATCTTTGCGCGGACGTGGTTGAGGGCGTGAGTGACGAGGACTCATGCGCGGGTCCTGAGGCTGGGGTTGCATCCACTTCGTTGGGTGGGTCTCATAACTCGTCGTCGGTCTAGGTCATGACTCCTAGAGTTGTTTTGGATAGTTTTGGTTTTGTATATAGGGCGGATAGAGAGAAGGGCCTTAGCTAATCGTTTTGTACGGCTAGATTAGCTACATGTATATTTCTTTTGATGAGGCCATTCCCTTGGGGATTGTCCATGCTTGTACTTGACTTGACTGAACTTGACTTGACTGATTGTATATATGTGCGTTGTTTGCTTTGTTTGGAATGTATATATTTGTTTGGGAAGTTTTGAGTTTACTTACATGCAATGTTTTATATTGGTTTAGTACCATTGCCTAGACCAAGTAAAGTTTATGGAAGGAACACGTAGTGGACGGGGACGTGGGCGCGGTAATAGACAACCCACACCGGATAGGGGTACTGGGGAAACCTCTACTGGACCTAACCCTGACCCCAATGTGCAAATCGCTGCTGCTATGCAGCAAATGACTAACTTGCTGGCACAAGTGGTGCAGCAACAGGGCCAGAACCCAAACCCTAACCCTGGAAACCCTGTCAACCATGTCGAGAGCGAAGACAGAGCTCTCGAACGTTTTCAAAAGTTTGCTCCACCCAAATTCATTGGGGGACCTGATCCGGATGTTGCCGAGAGATGGCTCGAGAAAATGGTTGATATTTTTTCGGCCTTGCACTACACCGATGAACGGCAGGTGACTTTTGCCGTATTCCAGTTAGAAGGGGCGGCCCATTCCAGGTGGAACGTCATATGCCAAAAATGGGAACGGGAACAAACGCCCAGGACTTGGGTGAATTTTATCAGGGAATTTAACGCGAAATTCTTCCCTCCTCTAGTTCAGGAGAGGAAGGAAGACGAGTTCATCCGACTCCGCCAAGGAACTCAATCGGTGGCTGAATACGAGAGCCAGTTCACCCGTTTGTCCAAATTCGCGCCTGAGTTGATCATGACGGAGCAACGGCGAATTAGGCGTTTCATTCAGGGCTTGAACGTCGAAATCCAAAAGGACCTCGCAGTGGCTCAAATCAATGCTTTTAGCGAGGTCGTAGAAAAGGCCCAAAGGGTAGAGAGCGCTCGATTGCAGGTCCAGAACTTCCAGGCGAAAAAGTAAGCTTCCCTGGAAGCAGCTCCGGACAAGGGGACAAAGGTACTCCTTCCAAGTATGGACGCGGAGCTGGAGGTGGGCGACAGTCAGGTTCCGGCAGAAGGTGTCACGGCCCCATTTTCCCCTAAGGCGAACCAGAGGGGTCAACGGGCCGCCTGCCCAGCTCTCGCCGGGACTCAGTCGTTCACTACAGTCCTCAATTAAATACAAGATAAAATTTCAAATATAAATCAAATATTCCAACATTTACATATCACAAGCGAAGCGTCCACGCCTTCGCTTCCGCAGCGCCACTCTGATCCTTGATCACAATTAGTATACAGGAGGAAGTCCAAATCTTGACTATTACACATCCAATCAATTCCAAACGTTCAATACAATCCCAATATGAACGATTATACAAAAGGAAATCCAAATTCAATCCATACATGAGATAATCCAGGATTAAACACTACAAGCCACTCCTTCGCCTTGAGCCCTGTGGAGGGGAATAAAATATTTTGGGGTGAGCTAGAAGCTCAGCGAGTAACCAATAAAATCAGTTATCAAATCAGTTTCACAATCGTTCATTTCAATAATGTCATGATTCAGTAATCAGTGCACTTTCATTTCTCTCGTGAGCCAGTGAAATCATGGTACTTAGACGTCCAACGCTCCAAACAATCATTTAACATTGAACATTTAACATTGAACAGTGAGAAAGAGCCCATTGGCTCTACAGGAACATTAACCAGTGGAGGAAACGTTGGGGTCCAGCACACGAATTCCAAGTACTCGTTTGAGCCAAAACATGTCAAGAACTTATATGTCGGCACACAGGATATGCAATCAAAGAAATGATGCAAGAAACATTTCAAAGGTAACGTTGGAGAGAGTTTAAGGTCACTCACCTCCACGGCTCACAATCCTCGTCCAATATATAGCCAATTTCATCATTCAAGTCCTAAATCACAAACTCAATGCAAATAACTTCCTTCAAAGTTCGGACAGCACTTCCCCTGAATTTGTTAACTTTTCCAGCCATCATGGCTTCATTATATCCTCTGCCAGTCCCAAAGGTACACACACAACAACAACAAGTTCATCCCATAGCTATTCAGCAAGCTCCAAGTAGTACTAGTACAAGTCAAGCTAGGGAAAAGTCCGAAAATGAAGGTTTAGCTCAAACCAGAAAAACAGTTTTGACGTCATTTTGCGGTAATGGTACAAATTGCACTACGATTATCGGATTAGGGTGTAAGATACACCGTCTCGAAACTAAAAGACAGGGCTACAACAATGTAGAAGGCCACTCAGTCCAAATCCTAGCACAACTAGGTCAAAAATGCAGAAAACCAACCCAGAACCGTAATTGCAGGTTCCCAAATCACACAAAACTGTAATTCGTCTATCTCAGTCTATACAGGTCCAAATGCTGAAATTCCAAAGGCATATGATAGCTAAGACATCCATCTACATTTCATCAGAAAACACCAACAACAAAATACAAACCAATCCCAGCCAAAACAGTCAATTACAAGTGCAGTTCGCACATTCTGATCACCCAGAACAGCAACAGTAAAAACGGCATAACTCACTCTACACTACTCCAAATGCCCTGAAATTTTGTAGGCACTTCAAACTCATCAATACCTACAACTTTCATGTTTTGAGCAAAGGCCAATTCGGCCTCCATCTAGGACCTAAAATTTCGGACAGAATGAAGAACCAAGAACCCTAATTTTCCAGAATTCCTTCCAAATCCAAAATTGATTGCAATTGCCAATCATTTACATCCACTTGAGTCATAACCCCTTATTATCAACCATCATAAACAACCACAATATCAAGATCACATAAAACCAGAAAATTCCTCAAAAAAATAAAAACTTCACCAAATCACTTCAAATCAAGAAATAAATCACACATTCCATCACTCAAGCCACTACTAAGCATAACTTAAGCATCATTAGGTGTAAGAGTAAATTCACACACCATTCACCTAGTAACAAGAGAGGTAGAGATGTTGGCCACCTTAGCTCTTCAAACAAGCTTCACTAAACCACTCACTAGCACCAAAGGGATAGAGTTTATGGAGTAGAAACTTGATCAAGCACTTGGTTGGATGATTTGAGCTAGGTAGTTACCAAGATTTTGAAGAGTTTTCTCTTCCTTTTTAGCTCAAGAGGGCCGGCCACCAAGAAGGTAAGAAATGAATGAATTTTGGTTAATTTTAGGATATTTAACCAATTGGTCAAAATGTCAACAAAAATGAATAGTAAATCTTAAGTTACTTCCAATACAATGGTGACACTTGTCACCTCCATTAATGCACTCCTATCTTTTCTTTTTCCTCTCACATCAATCATTTCACACACTCTACTTATCTCTTAACACCCGATAAATTTTACACAGTATCCGGAATTTAACCTAATTGGCCGAATTTTTCCGAACTTCGCACTAGCGGGTCCCACGTCCGATATACGCTCTTTATTTCTCAAAAACTAACCGATACTAGAAAATCATTTAAAAACCATTTTTGCTCATAAACTTTATCTGGAAAATTTTCTAATCAAGAAAATGTAGAAAATGCGGGCGTTTCAAACTCATTTTTTTCCGGGGCGTCACAGAAGGGCTCAGTCTAGGGGCGGCCCAGCCGGGAGAGGCCAAGGTGGAAACTTCCAGAAGGGCTCAGGTTCGGCGTCTCGTGGACCTTGCGGGTACTGCGGAAAGCCGAATCACTCTGAAGACAATTGCTGGAAGAAGGGAGGCAAATGTCTGCGTTGCGAAAGCGTAGACCACCAGCTTGCTACCTGCCCACTTTTAACGCAAGAAGGAAGGGGAGCTCAAACCACGTCAAAGACCAACACGAGACCGAATAAGGGGAATGAGGCGAAACCTAAAGTGCCTGCTCGAGTCTATTCCTTAGAACCTCGACAGATCCCAGATTCCTCAGAGGTCGTAGAAGGTACGATCCCTATTTTCCACCGTTTTACCAAAGTTTTAATTGATCCTGGTGCCACCCATTCCTTTGTTAACCCTGATTTCATGTATGGCATCGATATAAAACCTGCTAGTTTACCATACGACCTAGAAGTTAGTACACGTACGGGGAATCAACGGTTGGTCACTAGTATGGTTTATAGGGATTGTGAAGTTTGGGTAGGAGAGAAAAGATTGATAGGGGACTTGATAAGTTTGGTCATTAAGGGGTATGATGTGATTTTGGGTATGGATTGGCTAGCCAAGTACAATGCCCAACTGGATTGTAAAACGAAAGTGGTGGAATTCCGTATCCCTGGTGAGGCAACCATAAGGTTGTATATAAGGGGTAGGTTAGCCTCATCTGCTTTGATTTCGGGCATTCGGGCTAGGAAATTGCTAAGTAGAGGGGCGCAAGGATTTTTGGCCTTTTTGATTAACACCCCCACAGATAAGTTGAAAGTGGAGGATGTGGCCATAATGAAGGAATTTCCGGACGTGTTTCCTGATGAATTAGTAGCCTTACCTCCGGAAAGAGAAATTGAATTCAGAATAGACCTGCTACCGGGATCCTCACCCATCTCAAAAACACCATACCGAATGGCTCCTGCCGAGCTCAAGGAGCTAAAGTTGCAATTACAGGACCTTCTGGAGCGGGGATTCATTCAAGAGAGTGGGTCTCCTTGGGGAGCTCCTGTACTGTTTGTGAAGAAAAAAGATGGTGGTTTGAGGATGTGTATTGATTATCGGGGCCTGAATAATATTACAATTAAAAATAAGTATCCACTGCCCCATATCGATGAGCTATTTGATCAGTTGCAAGGAGCGGTGGTCTTCTCGAAACTGGACCTCCGCCAAGGGTACTACCAGTTACTAATCAGGAAGGAGGATATTCCGAAGACCGCCTTCAACTCGAGATATGGGCATTACGAGTTCGCAGTGATGCCCTTTGGATTAACCAATGCTCCTGCCGCCTTCATGGACCTAATGCATAGGGTTTTTAAGCCCTACCTGGATCGATTTGTAGTGGTCTTCATCGATGACATCCTGGTCTATTCCAAGACCCGTAAAGAGCATGAGCAACACTTGAAAACTGTCTTGCAAACCCTGAGAGACCATCAACTATACGCCAAGTTCAGCAAGTGCAAATTTTGGCTGGAGAAAATTGCTTTTCTGGGGCACGTAATTTCTCAAGAGGGTATTTCAGT
>NW_020864036.1:0-12984 GCF_003713205.1 Coffea eugenioides
ACAGACTGAGATTAACAATCTCCCCTTTTTTGATGATGACAAAACAATGGATGGAGGAAAGTAATTGAGACACAGCTCCCCCTTACTTAATACATCAAGGAGTGAATACTCTCCCTCAGAATGATATCCCTTTATCACACATATCACCAGATTAACATCATTAGAAATTAGTTTCCATTTCTCCCCTCTTTTGTCATCATTAGATCAACTAGAAACCAGTATTCAAAAAGCAATACTATCAACAATTATCAATCATTATCAGGAAAATCAGAAACCAAAACGCATCATCATCAATATTGGCAACAAACAGCAATTGTCAACAGCACCATGAACAACATCAATTATTGGCAGTCAATATTAGAAATCAGAGGCCAAACTAAATTAAGCAACATTCATCCAAAACGAAGGGATAATCCACTAAAGCAACATTCATTCAAAACATAAAAAATAACTAAATAGTTTTACAGACCAGCAAAGGAAGGGAAATAGAATCCTTAATACAGAACATACGAAATGTTTAAAATGCAAAAGATGCCAAAAGTCTATTGTGAACTAAAATCCTAATCACGAAGTGCATTAGCCTAGAAATGCCTAAATGGTGATTTTGGACGATTCGGGCCTTCGGTTTGCTAGCCAGCACTGAACATGATCCACTTCTTCCTCTTCAGTTTCCTCATCATCCTCTTCGATTTCCTCTTCGGTTATTGGAGCCTTTCCTTTGTCTTGTGGCTGAGAACTGGAAGCACGAGCCTCTGGAGTAGTTTCAGTACGAGGAATTTGCTCAGTTGGCTCAGTTCTTGGCTCTTTCTGATGAACATTCTCATTGTCTTCAGGAATAAGAGGCACAAGCAAGTTCCTTTTGTCAATGAAGGTGGCTTGTTGGCCTAGTGACATGGTCATCATCAAACCATCTTCTAGAAGTAGGATGTGTTGTTTGAGATCCTCTAGCAAGGAAATGACCTCATACATGTTTGGTTTTAGATCTGAGCGGGTGTTAGGTGGGTGGAGGTAGTAAGTGGAGCACTACAGTGGTGTTACTACGTGGTTGACGGAGGATCAATCCCAGATGGCTCAAATTGATCGATACGTGGAAATAGCTCCTGAGAGATCCTGTATCCTCCATGTGTGTTAAATTCCTATTTGTGCACTTAAATGAAATGTTATATTTAAAAATTGTTTAAAGCATGTTATTTGATTGATTGGTATTATTTGCTTGCCTGTTTATTTTCTTGATCTCACTGAGAGTTCGCTCATCCCATTAAGTTTGTTTTCTTTAACAGACTTTGGAGGTGGATTGGTAGTTCTAGACTAGCGACTTGGTGGATGCTAGTATACCTTTTGTATGAACTTTTAATGGCTCTTTAAGTGTAATTTTATTATTGTTGGTGGGTGGATTGTAATCATAACTTTTAGCTTTGAAGCTATGGTTTGTATATTCGAAATACTTTTATTTAAGTCGATGGTGGTTCCATGGCTCTATATTAAGCTTGAACGAGTGCGTGAGTCCTGACGAGAGTTGGGCAGGCGTCCCGCTGATACCCTAGGGATCGCTTTAGGGAGAGGTGGGGGCGTCACATAATATACTTGTTCAATTTCCAGAAATGGCTACATAGACAATTAGTTTGTATGTAGAGGGACCAATCCTCCACGGACACGTGTTAGCCCTACTTGCCTGTTCGGTCAAACTGACTAGCCTGTTCAGAACTCAACCTTAAAGCCTTCCCGGGCCCAAACTAGTTAGGAGTTCCTAATCAATCAGGATAAGGCCGTAGTTGGAGTCCAAAAGGGACTCCACTTCTAGTAACCTAGTAGGACTCATAGTTGAGATTGGGATAACTACTACAAGTAGAGGGATAATTTCGGACTCCTTCACGGCTAACCCAAAGAACTCTATAAATAATGGACGAGAGAACCAGAAAAGATATGCAATACGATACTATTACTTTCTCTATTCCCTCTTACTTCTCAACTGACTTGAGCGTCAGACACACAACAGGGAGCCAGTCCTTGTGAGGACCCGAAAATTATTTTATTTGATCTTATTTCTTTGAATATATTTTCTTTACTTTACTTTATTTCCTTAATTTCTCATATATTTTTATAAGTGAGTCAAGTTTTAAATCATTTTCTATATATAAGTTATTGCATGTTAAATTCGTAGTGTATTATTGTAAGTATCGATGACAAACTAAGAGGGGGATGAATTAGGTAGTTTAAAAAACTGGCCAAGTTGTGAGTCACTTTTTGAGTACTTGTCCTCTTTTTCTAAATGACCACACAATGAAGCAATTAATGAGAAAGCACAAGTGCTTGTGAGTAGAAAAGATATGCAATTTATATAGCAAGACAGTAAGTAAAAAGAGAAAGAATATCAAATCAAATGCCAAACTCCTCTTGAGTTTGAATATCACTTTAGTGAGCAACCTTCTTCAAGTTGATCAACTTACAACCAATCTTTATGTACAAAGGAAGGATCACTTCCACCTTGCCCCAAGCCACACTTGGTCAAGCAAGGAAGTTTTACTATCACTCGAATAACCCTCACAAAGCTACACTATTGAACTAATCGAATCACACTAGAAAAGTTTCTCAAAATTTTCACAACTAAGATTACAAATCTCCTTTGAAGAGTATTTTCCTACTAAAATCACTCTTGATCTGATGTAGTCTCAATATGCAAAATTTATTTGAAATAGTTGACTTTGTTCTATTTATATAAGAACAAAAAGTTTTTCAATTAATGCTCCCAACGGATAGAAGGCAGCTGAAGAGTCAACTAGCCGTTGTCAGTGTCGGACTTCCGGTAGACTAATTTCTTGCTTCCGAACGTGGACAGTGAGCTCAAGAAATCTTCTTGAGTTGTTTCGGACGTCCTGTGCCTTCAGTGTATGCATCTGAAAGTATGAAGTGAAACGGAGAATTCTTCTTCAATTCTTTCGGACGTCCGATGCCTCCAAAGCTTTGCGTCCGAAGTGTCGCAATGTTTGTCGGACATCCGGTCCTCTGATGATGTGCATCCGATCGAGGTCAGTGAGCTTAGAAGGAGTGACTTAATATCTTCGGACGTCCGAGGGTGGAGTTCTTCATGCGTCCGAAGTTACGCAATGGTTGTCGGACGTCCTATCCAGTCTTGTTGTGCGTCTGACAGCAGCTTCAGCATCCTTTGTGCTTAACCTTTGAACCTGTTTTGCTCCATTTTTGAAAAGGTCTATTGAGAGATCATTAATAACATCCATTTGTTTCGTAATCATCAAAAGCTACAGACTGAGATTAACAATCTCCCCTTTTTTGATGATGACAAAACAATGGATGGAGGAAAGTAATTGAGACACAGCTCCCCCTTACTTAATACATCAAGGAGTGAATACTCTCCCTTAGAATGATATCCCTTTATCACACATATCACCAGATTAACATCATTAGAAATTAGTTTCCATTTCTCCCCTCTTTTGTCATCATTAGATCAACTAGAAACCAGTATTCAAAAAGCAATACTATCAACAATTATCAATCATTATCAGGAAAATCAGAAACCAAAACACATCATCATCAATATTGGCAACAAACAGCAATTGTCAACAGCACCATGAACAACATCAATTATTGGCAGTCAATATTAGAAATTAGAGGCCAAACTAAATTAAGCAACATTCACCCAAAACGAAGGGATAATCCACTAAAGCAACATTCATTCAAAACATAAAAAATAACTAAATAGTTTTACAGACCAGCAAAGGAAGGGAAATAGAATCCTTAATACAGAACATACGAAATGTTTAAAATGCAAAAGATGCCAAAAGTCTATTGTGAACTAAAATCCTAATCACGAAGTGCATTAGCCTAGAAATGCCTAAATGGTGATTTTGGACGATTCGGGCTTTCTGTTTGCTAGCCAGCACTGAACAGGATCCACTTCTTCCTCTTCAGTTTCCTCATCATCCTCTTCGGTTTCCTCTTCGGTTATTGGAGCCTTTCCTTTGTCTTGTGGCTGAGAACTGGAAGCACGAGCCTCTGGAGTAGTTTAAGTACGAGGAATTTGCTCAGTTGGCTCAGTTCTTGGCTCTTTCTGATGAACATTCTCATTGTCTTCAGGAATAAGAGGCACAAGCAAGTTCCTTTTGTCAATGAAGGTGGCTTGTTGGCCTAGTGACATGGTCATCATCAAACCATCTTCTAGAAGTAGGATGTGTTGTTTGAGATCCTCTAGCAAGGAAATGACCTCATACATGTTTGGTTTTAGATCTGAGCGGGTGTTAGGTGGGTGGAGGTAGTAAGTGGAGCACTACAGTGGTGTTACTACGTGGTTGACGGAGGATCAATCCCAGATGGCTCAAATTGATCGATACGTGGAAATAGCTCCTGAGAGATCCTGTATCCTCCATGTGTGTTAAATTCCTATTTGTGCACTTAAATGAAATGTTATATTTAAAAATTGTTTAAAGCATGTTATTTGATTGATTGGTATTATTTGCTTGCCTGTTTATTTTCTTGATCTCACTGAGAGTTCGCTCATCCCATTAAGTTTGTTTTCTTTAACAGACTTTGGAGGTGGATTGGTAGTTCTAGACTAGCGACTTGGTGGATGCTAGTATACCTTTTGTATGAACTTTTAATGGCTCTTTAAGTGTAATTTTATTATTGTTGGTGGGTGGATTGTAATCAATAATTTACGCTTCAACTACGCACCAGCTATCGTCTCTCGCTACATCACCTCCGAATCCTTTCATTACTGACCTTCGCATGGTGCGTTCATGGCTATATAATTAAGCTTGAACGATCGCGTGAGCCTGACCGAGCACAGTTGGGCACCCCCGCGTCCACAGCATCGCACAACATCACACACATACCGGGACATACGCTTCTAGGAGACGGTGGGGGCGTCACTAATCATGCTTGTTCAATTTCCGAGACATGGCTTACATAGAACAATTAGTTTGTAATGTACGAAGGGACAGATCCTCCACGCCCCCTCCTTGACCGTGTTAGCCTAACTGACCCTAGTCTCGCGCCTCAAACTGCTAGGCCTGTTCGCCACTAAACCTTAACAGCCTTTCCCCCCGGCACACAACACATCACGTTAGGCACGACTCAACTAATCAATCACAGCACTCACAGGCCGAGTTGGAGTCCAAAAGGGAACTCCACTTCTAGTAACCTAGTACGCGCAAACACAATCCCACCGCTACGCAATGGCGATACCCCACTACTCTACAAGTAGAGGGATCATTTCGAGACTCCTTCACGGTAACCCAAAGAACTCTATCATTAACTGGCGAGACGAACCCACGCACAACACGAGTAACTGACACCACACCTAGATCTATTCACTTCTCTATTCCTCTTACTCTCAACTGACTTGAGCCAGCCAGACACACATACAGGGCAGACGCTCCTTCGCGCAGCACGACCCGAAATTATTTCTCATCTCTCGATCTTATTTCTCATCTGCAACTACCTACTTTCTTTAACTCTTACTTTTATTTCCTTCAATTTCTCAATATTTTTCTCACACCAGTGAGTCAAGTTTAAATCATCTTTCCTATATATTACACGTTTTGCAATGTTAACACATTCTCGCCTTACGCGTATTTCATCTGTCACACTCATCCCGCATCGCACAAACTAAGACGCCCGGCCGACAATTCCACGCTGTTTAAAAAACTGGCCAAGTTGTTAGTCACTTTTTGAGTACTTGTCCTCTTTTTCTAAATGACCACACAATGAAGCAATTAATGAGAAAGCACAAGTGCTTGTGAGTAGAAAAGATATGCAATTTATATAGCAAGACAGTAAGTAAAAAGAGAAAGAATATCAAATCAAATGCCAAACTCCTCTTGAGTTTGAATATCACTTTAGTGAGCAACCTTCTTCAAGTTGATCAACTTACAACCAATCTTTATGTACAAAGGAAGGATCACTTCCACCTTGCCCCAAGCCACACTTGGTCAAGCAAGGAAGTTTTACTATCACTCGAATAACCCTCACAAAGCTACACTATTGAACTAATCGAATCACACTAGAAAAGTTTCTCAAAATTTTCACAACTAAGATTACAAATCTCCTTTGAAGAGTATTTTCCTACTAAAATCACTCTTGATCTGATGTAGTCTCAATATGCAAAATTTATTTGAAATAGTTGACTTTGTTCTATTTATATAAGAACAAAAAGTTTTTCAATTAATGCTCCCAACGGATAGAAGGCAGCTGAAGAGTCAACTAGCCGTTGTCAGTGTCGGACTTCCGGTAGACTAATTTCTTGCTTCCGAACGTGGACAGTGAGCTCAAGAAATCTTCTTGAGTTGTTTCGGACGTCCTGTGCCTTCAGTGTATGCATCTGAAAGTATGAAGTGAAACGGAGAATTCTTCTTCAATTCTTTCGGACGTCCGATGCCTCCAAAGCTTTGCGTCCGAAGTGTCGCAATGTTTGTCGGACATCCGGTCCTCTGATGATGTGCATCCGATCGAGGTCAGTGAGCTTAGAAGGAGTGACTTAATATCTTCGGACGTCCGAGGGTGGAGTTCTTCATGCGTCCGAAGTTACGCAATGGTTGTCGGACGTCCTATCCAGTCTTGTTGTGCTTCTGACAGCAGCTTCAGCATCCTTTGTGCTTAACCTTTGAACCTGTTTTGCTCCATTTTTGAAAAGGTCTATTGAGATATCATTAATAACATCCATTTGTTTCGTAATCATCAAAAGCTACAGACTGAGATTAACAATCTCCCCTTTTTTGATGATGACAAAACAATGGATGGAGGAAAGTAATTGAGACACAGCTCCCCCTTACTTAATACATCAAGGAGTGAATACTCTCCCTCAGAATGATATCCCTTTATCACACATATCACCAGATTAACATCATTAGAAATTAGTTTCCATTTCTCCCCTCTTTTGTCATCATTAGATCAACTAGAAACCAGTATTCAAAAAGCAATACTATCAACAATTATCAATCATTATCAGGAAAATCAGAAACCAAAACACATCATCATCAATATTGGCAACAAACAGCAATTGTCAACAGCACCATGAACAACATCAATTATTGGCAGTCAATATTAGAAATTAGAGGCCAAACTAAATTAAGCAACATTCACCGAAAACGAAGGGATAATCCACTAAAGCAACATTCATTCAAAACATAAAAAATAACTAAATAGTTTTACAGACCAGCAAAGGAAGGGAAATAGAATCCTTAATACAGAACATACGAAATGTTTAAAATGCAAAAGATGCCAAAAGTCTATTGTGAACTAAAATCCTAATCACGAAGTGCATTAGCCTAGAAATGCCTAAATGGTGATTTTGGACGATTCGGGCCTTCGGTTTGCTAGCCAGCACTGAACATGATCCACTTCTTCCTCTTCAGTTTCCTCATCATCCTCTTCGATTTCCTCTTCGGTTATTGGAGCCTTTCCTTTGTCTTGTGGCTGAGAACTGGAAGCACGAGCCTCTGGAGTAGTTTCAGTACGAGGAATTTGCTCAGTTGGCTCAGTTCTTGGCTCTTTCTGATGAACATTCTCATTGTCTTCAGGAATAAGAGGCACAAGCAAGTTCCTTTTGTCAATGAAGGTGGCTTGTTGGCCTAGTGACATGGTCATCATCAAACCATCTTCTAGAAGTAGGATGTGTTGTTTGAGATCCTCTAGCAAGGAAATGACCTCATACATGTTTGGTTTTAGATCTGAGCGGGTGTTAGGTGGGTGGAGGTAGTAAGTGGAGCACTACAGTGGTGTTACTACGTGGTTGACGGAGGATCAATCCCAGATGGCTCAAATTGATCGATACGTGGAAATAGCTCCTGAGAGATCCTGTATCCTCCATGTGTGTTAAATTCCTATTTGTGCACTTAAATGAAATGTTATATTTAAAAATTGTTTAAAGCATGTTATTTGATTGATTGGTATTATTTGCTTGCCTGTTTATTTTCTTGATCTCACTGAGAGTTCGCTCATCCCATTAAGTTTGTTTTCTTTAACAGACTTTGGAGGTGGATTGGTAGTTCTAGACTAGCGACTTGGTGGATGCTAGTATACCTTTTGTATGAACTTTTAATGGCTCTTTAAGTGTAATTTTATTATTGTTGGTGGGTGGATTGTAATCATAACTTTTAGCTTTGAAGCTATGGTTTGTATATTCGAAATACTTTTATTTAAGTCAATGGTGGTTCCATGGCTCTATATTAAGCTTGAACGAGTGCGTGAGTCCTGACGAGAGTTGGGCAGGCGTCCCGCTGATACCCTAGGGATCGCTTTAGGGAGAGGTGGGGGCGTCACATAATATGCTTGTTCAATTTCCAGAAATGGCTACATAGACAATTAGTTTGTATGTAGAGGGACCAATCCTCCACGGACACGTGTTAGCCCTACTTGCCTGTTCGGTCAAACTGACTAGCCTGTTCAGAACTCAACCTTAAAGCCTTCCCGGGCCCAAACTAGTTAGGAGTTCCTAATCAATCAGGATAAGGCCGTAGTTGGAGTCCAAAAGGGACTCCACTTCTAGTAACCTAGTAGGACTCATAGTTGAGAATGGGATAACTACTACAAGTAGAGGGATAATTTCGGACTCCTTCACGGCTAACCCAAAGAACTCTATAAATAATAGACGAGAGAACCAGAAAAGATATGCAATACGATACTATTACTTTCTCTATTCCCTCTTACTTCTCAACTGACTTGAGCGTCAGACACACAACAGGGAGCCAGTCCTTGTGAGGACCCGAAAATTATTTTATTTGATCTTATTTCTTTGAATATATTTTCTTTACTTTACTTTATTTCCTTAATTTCTCATATATTTTTATAAGTGAGTCAAGTTTTAAATCATTTTCTATATATAAGTTATTGCATGTTAAATTCGTAGTGTATTATTGTAAGTATCGATGACAAACTAAGAGGGGGATGAATTAGGTAGTTTAAAAAACTGGCCAAGTTGTGAGTCACTTTTTGAGTACTTGTCCTCTTTTTCTAAATGACCACACAATGAAGCAATTAATGAGAAAGCACAAGTGCTTGTGAGTAGAAAAGATATGCAATTTATATAGCAAGACAGTAAGTAAAAAGAGAAAGAATATCAAATCAAATGCCAAACTCCTCTTGAGTTTGAATATCACTTTAGTGAGCAACCTTCTTCAAGTTGATCAACTTACAACCAATCTTTATGTACAAAGGAAGGATCACTTCCACCTTGCCCCAAGCCACACTTGGTCAAGCAAGGAAGTTTTACTATCACTCGAATAACCCTCACAAAGCTACACTATTGAACTAATCGAATCACACTAGAAAAGTTTCTCAAAATTTTCACAACTAAGATTACAAATCTCCTTTGAAGAGTATTTTCCTACTAAAATCACTCTTGATCTGATGTAGTCTCAATATGCAAAATTTATTTGAAATAGTTGACTTTGTTCTATTTATATAAGAACAAAAAGTTTTTCAATTAATGCTCCCAACGGATAGAAGGCAGCTGAAGAGTCAACTAGCCGTTGTCAGTGTCGGACTTCCGGTAGACTAATTTCTTGCTTCCGAACGTGGACAGTGAGCTCAAGAAATCTTCTTGAGTTGTTTCGGACGTCCTGTGCCTTCAGTGTATGCATCTGAAAGTATGAAGTGAAACGGAGAATTCTTCTTCAATTCTTTCGGACGTCCGATGCCTCCAAAGCTTTGCGTCCGAAGTGTCGCAATGTTTGTCAGACATCCGGTCCTCTGATGATGTGCATCCGATCGAGGTCAGTGAGCTTAGAAGGAGTGACTTAATATCTTCGGACGTCCGAGGGTGGAGTTCTTCATGCGTCCGAAGTTACGCAATGGTTGTCGGACGTCCTATCCAGTCTTGTTGTGCTTCTGACAGCAGCTTCAGCATCCTTTGTGCTTAACCTTTGAACCTGTTTTGCTCCATTTTTGAAAAGGTCTATTGAGAGATCATTAATAACATCCATTTGTTTCGTAATCATCAAAAGCTACAGACTGAGATTAACAATCTCCCCTTTTTTGATGATGACAAAACAATGGATGGAGGAAAGTAATTGAGACACAGCTCCCCCTTACTTAATACATCAAGGAGTGAATACTCTCCCTCAGAATGATATCCCTTTATCACACATATCACCAGATTAACATCATTAGAAATTAGTTTCCATTTCTCCCCTCTTTTGTCATCATTAGATCAACTAGAAACCAGTATTCAAAAAGCAATACTATCAACAATTATCAATCATTATCAGGAAAATCAGAAACCAAAACGCATCATCATCAATATTGGCAACAAACAGCAATTGTCAACAGCACCATGAACAACATCAATTATTGGCAGTCAATATTAGAAATCAGAGGCCAAACTAAATTAAGCAACATTCATCCAAAACGAAGGGATAATCCACTAAAGCAACATTCATTCAAAACATAAAAAATAACTAAATAGTTTTACAGACCAGCAAAGGAAGGGAAATAGAATCCTTAATACAGAACATACGAAATGTTTAAAATGCAAAAGATGCCAAAAGTCTATTGTGAACTAAAATCCTAATCACGAAGTGCATTAGCCTAGAAATGCCTAAATGGTGATTTTGGACGATTCGGGCCTTCGGTTTGCTAGCCAGCACTGAACATGATCCACTTCTTCCTCTTCAGTTTCCTCATCATCCTCTTCGATTTCCTCTTCGGTTATTGGAGCCTTTCCTTTGTCTTGTGGCTGAGAACTGGAAGCACGAGCCTCTGGAGTAGTTTCAGTACGAGGAATTTGCTCAGTTGGCTCAGTTCTTGGCTCTTTCTGATGAACATTCTCATTGTCTTCAGGAATAAGAGGCACAAGCAAGTTCCTTTTGTCAATGAAGGTGGCTTGTTGGCCTAGTGACATGGTCATCATCAAACCATCTTCTAGAAGTAGGATGTGTTGTTTGAGATCCTCTAGCAAGGAAATGACCTCATACATGTTTGGTTTTAGATCTGAGCGGGTGTTAGGTGGGTGGAGGTAGTAAGTGGAGCACTACAGTGGTGTTACTACGTGGTTGACGGAGGATCAATCCCAGATGGCTCAAATTGATCGATACGTGAAAAGCTCTTGAGAGATCCGTATCCTCCATGTGGTAAGATTCCTATTTGGCCTAAATGAAATGTTATATTTAAAAATTGTTTAAAGCATGTTTTGATTTGATTGCGTATTATTTTGTGCCTGTTTACTTTTCTTGATCTCACTGAGAGTTCCTCATCCATTAAGTTGTTTTCTTAACCAGACCTTTGGAGGTTGGATTTGGTAGTTCTAGACTAGCGACGTTGGTGGATGCTAGTATACCTTTGTAATGAACTTTTTCATGGCTCTTTAAGGTAATTTTATTATTGTTGGTGGGTGGATTGTATCATAACTTTAGCTTGAGCTATGGTTTGTGATATTCGAAATTTGTATTTAACGTCGATGGTGGTTTCCAAATGGCCTCTTATTTAAGCTTGAACGAGTGCGTGAGTCCTGACGGAGTTGGGCAGGCGTCCCGCTGATACCTAAGGGGTATCGCCTTTAGGGCAAGAGTGTGGGGCGTCACATAATATGCTTTGTTCATTTCGCAGAAATCGGCTCCATAGACATTATGTATGTAGAGGGACCAATCCTCACGACACGTGTTATGCCCTACTTGCCTGTTCGGTGTCAAACTGACTAGCCTTTCATATCACCTTTAAAGCTTCCCGGCCAAACTAGTTTAGGAGTTTCTCTAGATAATCAGGTAAGGCCGTAGTTGGAGTCCCGAAAGGGACTCCACTTCTAGTACCTAGTAGGACCATAGGTTGAGAAATGGGATAACTAACAAGAGGGATAATTTCGGACTCCTTCACGGCTAACCCAAAGAACTCTATAAATAATGGACGAGAGAACCAGAAAATATATGCAATACGATACTATTACTTTCTCTATTCCCTCTTACTTCTCAACTGACTTGAGCGTCAGACACACAACAGGGAGCCAGTCCTTGTGAGGACCCGAAAATTATTTTATTTGATCTTATTTCTTTGAATATATTTTCTTTACTTTACTTTATTTCCTTAATTTCTCATATATTTTTATAAGTGAGTCAAGTTTTAAATCATTTTCTATATATAAGTTATTGCATGTTAAATTCGTAGTGTATTATTGTAAGTATCGATGACAAACTAAGAGGGGGATGAATTAGGTAGTTTAAAAAACTGGCCAAGTTGTGAGTCACTTTTTGAGTACTTGTCCTCTTTTTCTAAATGACCACACAATGAAGCAATTAATGAGAAAGCACAAGTGCTTGTGAGTAGAAAAGATATGCAATTTATATAGCAAGACAGTAAGTAAAAAGAGAAAGAATATCAAATCAAATGCCAAACTCCTCTTGAGTTTGAATATCACTTTAGTGAGCAACCTTCTTCAAGTTGATCAACTTACAACCAATCTTTATGTACAAAGGAAGGATCACTTCCACCTTGCCCCAAACCACACTTGGTCAAGCAAGGAAGTTTTACTATCACTCGAATAACCCTCACAAAGCTACACTATTGAACTAATCGAATCACACTAGAAAAGTTTCTCAAAATTTTCACAACTAAGATTACAAATCTCCTTTGAAGAGTATTTTCCTACTAAAATCACTCTTGATCTGATGTAGTCTCAATATGCAAAATTTATTTGAAATAGTTGACTTTGTTCTATTTATATAAGAACAAAAAGTTTTTCAATTAATGCTCCCAACGGATAGAAGGCAGCTGAAGAGTCAACTAGCCGTTGTCAGTGTCGGACTTCCGGTAGACTAATTTCTTGCTTCCGAACGTGGACAGTGAGCTCAAGAAATCTTCTTGAGTTGTTTCGGACGTCCTGTGCCTTCAGTGTATGCATCTGAAAGTATGAAGTGAAATGGAGAATTCTTCTTCAATTCTTTCGGACGTCCGATGCGTCCAAAGCTTTGCGTCCGAAGTGTCGCAATGTTTGTCGGACATCCGGTCCTCTGATGATGTGCATCCGATCGAGGTCAGTGATCT
>NW_020864037.1:0-7500 GCF_003713205.1 Coffea eugenioides
GCAAGTATGATGGTCCTATTGATGATTCTTCATGTATTTCGTGTGTATCTCACCGGTGGATTTAAAAAACCTCGCGAATTGACTTGGGTTACAGGTGTGGTTCTGGCTGTATTGACCGCATCTTTTGGTGTAACTGGTTATTCCTTACCTCGGGACCAAATCGGTTATTGGGCAGTAAAAATTGTAACAGGTGTACCTGAAGCTATTCCTGTAATAGGATCTCCTTTGGTAGAATTATTGCGCGGAAGTGCTAGTGTGGGACAATCCACCTTGACTCGTTTTTATAGTTTACACACTTTTGTATTGCCGCTTCTTACTGCCGTATTTATGTTAATGCACTTTCCAATGATACGTAAACAAGGTATTTCTGGCCCTTTATAGAGAAGATATATCATATATTTTTGTAATAAATAAATCATTTATCATTTGGAGGAGGAATATATAGTATTTCATTGCTATAAGTATGGATTATTGAAAATAATAAGACATGTATTTGGATATCTCCCTTCAACTATTCCTGTCAAATAAATAAGACTGTGGGTCGAAGGGAATTCTCTGAAGAGAAAGTGGATTATGGGAGTGTGTGACTTGAACTGTTGATTAGTCTGTGTAGTTATAGGCCTGCCACATTGGAATTGGAATTCACAATCAAATGTGTCTTTGTTCCAACCACCGCGTAAGCCTTATACAGAGGGGAGGATAGGCTGGTTCGCTTGAAGAGAATTATTTCTATGATCAGATCCGAATCATGTTGTACATGAGCAGGCTCCGTAAGATCCAGTATAATAAGTGAAATAGATAAACTAAAAAAAAAATATAGTTTATCTATTTCACTTACTTAACTTAAGATTTAATAGTATGAAAATGCATTCATTTCCTCTGCATTGATATGACATAATACTATCGGAGTGAAACAGGGGGTCTAAAGGAGAACAGAGGTTAGACTATATTAGTAACAAGTAAACCTTTTGTGTGTATTTACAAATATTTGGGGAATAAATACCAATCGTAAGGTCTGAGACGACCCAGAAAGCACTTGATCATATCATGATTAATTTTGTAAGCCTACTTGGGTATTGAGTATTTACTTGTAAGAACTGAATTCTTTGGAATCGATATTTGCAACTTCGGAAAAAGAATTCAGTAAAATTTTTCTTACATTGAACCCTTTATATATGTGTGGATATAGTTAAACTTTAGCCGGTTTGGTTCTTTTGATTCTTGCTCGAGCCGGATGATGAAAAATTATCATGTCCGGTTCCTTCGGGGGATGGATCCATAAAAATTCACCTATCCCAATAACAAAAAAGCCTGACTTGAATGATCCTGTATTAAGAGCTAAATTGGCTAAAGGTATGGGTCATAATTATTATGGAGAGCCCGCATGGCCCAACGATCTGTTATATATTTTTCCAGTAGTAATTCTAGGTACTATTGCATGTAACGTAGGCTTAGCGGTTCTAGAACCATCAATGGTTGGTGAACCGGCAGATCCATTTGCAACTCCTTTGGAAATATTACCGGAATGGTATTTCTTTCCCGTATTTCAAATACTTCGTACAGTACCAAATAAATTGTTGGGTGTTCTTTTAATGGTTTCAGTACCTGCGGGATTATTAACAGTACCCTTTTTAGAGAATGTTAATAAATTTCAAAATCCATTTCGTCGTCCAGTAGCGACAACTGTCTTTTTGATTGGTACCGCAGTCGCCCTTTGGTTGGGTATTGGTGCAACATTACCTATTGATAAATCCCTAACTTTGGGTCTTTTTTAATTCAATTGTGAAATATGTGTATCTAGGGAATAGTCGCTTCAAAGTGAATTCTCCCTAGATACACATATTCAATTCTGACTCTATATTCTAAAATAGAATATATGAATTTATTAACGATTCAAAACCTATTTTCATCTAAAATAAAAAAAAGACGAAAGAAATTCAATAGATTTAAAACTTATTTTTTCGGTAAAAAAATTACCAACTGTTTTTCGAGAATGCCCAATATCTCTTTTACATCTTCTATGTGGAAATGTTCAATTTTCATAAGATCTTCTTGACTATTATTCAAAAGGTCCAATAATGTATATATATTGGACCTTTTGAGGCAATTGTAGATCCTTGGGGGCAATTCTGATTGGTCAATAAAAATCGATTTTAATGCTATTTCTTTTTTGTTTTTTCTGAGTTTATCCAATTTATCATGAAAGAAAAAAGGAGCTAAAGGAACCGTGTGTTGATTGTTCTCTAAATGTGAGTTTTGTTCTTCCATATGTAAAAATGGAATAAATAAATCAATCAAATTGCGGGAGGCTTGATGAAGTGCTTCTTTCGGAGTTAAACTTCCGTTTGTCCATATTTCGAGAAAAAGTATCTCTTGTTTTTCATTCCCATTCCCATAAGAATGAATACTATAATTCGCATTTCGAATAGGCATAAATACAGCATCTATAGGATAACTTCCATCTTGAAAGTTCTGTGGCGTTTTTATAAGATATCCTCGATTTCTCTCGATTTCTAATCTAATACACAAATTGATTGGTTCCATCAATCTAGCTATATGTTGTGTATTATCAACGATTTCTACATAAGGCGGTAAGACGATATCTTGAGCAGTTACATATCCAGGACCCCTGACACAAATAGATGCATCACAAGTTCCATATAGATTACTTCTGAATACAATTTCTTTCAAATTCATTAAGATTTCATGTACCGATTCTTGAATACCCGCTATGGTAGAATATTCATGTGCGACTTTCTCAGATTTTACACGTGTGATACATGTTCCTTCTATTTCTCCAAGCAAAGCTCGTCGCATTGCAATGCCTATTGTGTCGGCTTGACCTTTCATCAGTGGAGACAGAATAAAACGCCCATAATAAAGACGTTTACTGTCTGTTCTTAATTCAACACACTTCCACTCTAGTGTCCGAGTAGATACTGTTATTTTCTCTCGAACCATAGTAATAATATTTGATTAGATCATTGAATCATTTATTTCTCTTGTTTTTCTTCAAAGTTCTTCAATAGACATTTCTACACACGTCTTTTTTTGGGAGGTCTACAGCCATTATGTGGCATAGGAGTTACATCTCGTACGAAAGTTAATACTATACCACTTCTACGAATAGCTCGAAGCGCTGCGTCTCTCCCGAGGCCGGGACCTTTTATCATGACTTCTGCTCGTTGCATACCTTGATCCACTACTGTACGAATAGCATTTGCTGCTGCGGTTTGAGCAGCAAATGGTGTCCCTCTTCTCGTACCTCTGAATCCACAAGTACCGGCGGAGGACCAAGAAACCACTCGACCCCGTACATCTGTAACAGTGACAATGGTATTATGAAAACTTGCTTGAACATGAATAACTCCCTTTGGTATTCTACGCGCACTCTTACGTGAACTAATACGTCCGTTCTTACGTGAACCAACTCTCGGTATAGCTTTTGCCATATTTTATCATCTCATAAATATGAGTCAGAGATATATGGATATATCCATTTCATGTTAAAAAAGATTCCTTATTTATGTATCACTTGCTTTAGCGAGTCTGATTATCCCTGTCTTTGTTTATGTCTCGGGTTGGAACAAATTACTATAATTCGCCCTCGCCTGCGGATTAGTCGACATTTGTCACAAATTTTACGAACAGAAGCTCTTATTTTCATATTTGTCATTCCTTATCTTAAATTTGAATCTACTTCTTGGTTGGAAGAAAATAAGTTTCTTTAGATTTTGCATCTTGAATCATATTCTCGCGAAAGGAATGTTCAAGTTAAAAAATCACTTAATCCTTTGAATCCTTGTTGCGGAGTCGATAAATTATGCGTCCTCTGGTTGAATCATAACGACTTACTTCAATTTTGACTCTATCTCCTGGTAGTATCCGGATAAA
Source organism: Coffea eugenioides (assembly GCF_003713205.1). Taxonomy (NCBI): domain Eukaryota; kingdom Viridiplantae; phylum Streptophyta; class Magnoliopsida; order Gentianales; family Rubiaceae; genus Coffea; species Coffea eugenioides. The sequence continues at coordinate 3,895 of NW_020864037.1, forward strand.
ACTGCGTCGGATCTTTCCTGAAACATAACCTAGAATCAGATCTTCATTATCTAAACGAACCCGGAACATGCCATTGGGAAGCGATTCGGTAATTAAACCTTCATGAGTCCATTTTTGTTCTTTCATTCCAGGTAAAGCCCCCTTGAAGTATCAACTAATGGAGGAGGAACAATATTAGACAACTCGTTCCTTTTCTTTTTTTTTTTACAATTAAAAATAGTAAGTTTCGAATCTAATTTGTATATTAAAAAGATTACCATATATAACACAAAATTTCTCCACCGATTCCTTCTAGTCGAGCCTCTCGGTCTGTCATTATTCCTCGAGAAGTAGAAAAAATTACAATCCCCATCCCACCTAAAATTCGAGGAATTCGTTGAGAGTTAGCATAAATTCGTAGACCGGGTCGACTGATCCGTTTTAAATTAAAAATATTTCTATGGGGCCCTTTCCTGTTCCTTCTATGTCGCAGCGTTAAAACCAAAAAATATTTGTTGTTTTCTCGATGTTTTCTCGCATTTTCGATAAAACCTTCTCGTAAAAGTATTTTAACGATATTTTCGGTAATATTAGTAGATGTTATTCGAACCACTCTTTTTTTATCCATATCAGCATTTCGTATAGAGGTTATTATCTCAGCAACAGTGTCCCTACCCATGATTAACTATAATTGTTAGTGACTCAAAATTTGATATAATCAACATGCTTTTCTTTTTTTTTACTTAATTTGTTTGTTTATGAGTAATTAATAAAGGTATATACGTGAGATACAATCTATTTCTTAATCTATTTCTTTCAAATACCCCGCTTTAAACATATCACGATCTTATAATACCTCGGGAGCTAATGAGACTATTTTAGTAAAATTTAATTGTCTCAACTCCCGGGCGATCGCGCCAAAAATTCGAGTTCCTTTTGGATTTCCTTCTTGGTCAATAACAACTGCAGCGTTGTCATCATATCGTATTATCATACCATTGTCACGTTTGAGTTCTTTACAGGTACGCACAATTACAGCTCTGACGACTTCTGACCTTTCTAGGGGCATATTTGGTACTGCTTCTTTGATCACAGCAACAATAACATCACCAATATGAGCATATCGACGATTGCTAGCTCCTATGATTCGAATACACATCAATTCTCGAGCCCCGCTGTTATCTGCTACATTTAAATGGGTTTGAGGTTGAATCATATCATTTTGAAATCTGTTCTTTCAATGCAAAGGACGAAGAAAAAAAGAAATATTCTTTGTCTAAAATAAAAAAATTGCAATTTTCCAAGACTCATTTCTATTGGTTCTACTTTATTTATCCTTTATCTCGAAATAATGAATTGAGTCCGTATAGGCATTTTGGATGCTGCTATTGAAATAGCCCTTCTAGCTATATGTTCTGTTACTCCACCCATTTCATAAAGTATTCGACCCGGTTTAACAACAGCTACCCAATATTCGGGGGATCCTTTCCCCGAACCCATACGTGTCTCGGCAGGTCTCGCTGTAATCGGTTTGTCTGGAAATATACGTACCCATATTTTTCCACCACGGCGTACATTTCGTGTCATTGCTCGTCGACCTGCTTCTATCTGTCTAGATGTGATCCAAGCGGGTTCAAGTGCCTGAAGAGCAAATTTACCGAAACATATACGATTCCCTCGATAAGATATTCCTTTCATTCTTCCTCTATGTTGTTTACGGAATCTGGTTCTTTTGGGGTTATAGTTGATGGTTCTTTCTGAATTACATCTCTACTACAGAACCAGACGTGAGAATTTCTTCTCATCTGGCTCCTCGCGAATTTGAATAAAAGGATTCAAAAATAAAAAATTTGAATTTGAGGTAAGATACAATTTTCATTAATTAATAAAATAGACATGTATTTTTAAATTTAATATATTGAATCGTGGGATTCTTTGAGATTTCATCTAATATATAAGTAATTTGTGTATCTTGTTTTAGTAGATTTTTGATTTTAGAAATCATATTGTTATTTTTTTATAAATTGTTTTTTTTTTTATCGTTCAAATTTAGGAATTTAAAAAAGAAAGTTTTCGCGGGCGAATATTTACTCTTCCATTTCAATTTTAGGATTATCTCGTTACTTCTCAGAATAGATGAATTGGTCTCCGGTTTGTTCCGCCATCCCGACCGGCGAATCATTAAGATTCATTTTAATAAAATCTTTTGGATTCACAGTTTCCATCGTTCCCATCACTTCTTACTTTAATGTTTAGGTCCAAATTTTACAACGGAGCTTAGTAATGAAATTTGTTCTTGAGTCAATTTTCTCAGTCTTTATTGTCTCGAAGCTCTTTATTTTTTTTGTTTTGTTCTATAATGTTCTACTATAAAATGTTCTATAAGAAGAGTCATTTAATTATGGATGAATCAGTATTGATGCTTTATTACACTGCCTTTTATGAGATCACTCATAGACCTTACATATTGGAATTCTATATCATAGATATTTTTTCTCTTTCTCTCATCCTTCCATTTATCCACAGCTTTCTTCTCTATTTTGCTTTCCAACTTAAAATCATATTTATTTTTGCAAGAACATAAAAAAATTTCAGTTGCTGCAAGGATGTGATATATCGGTCACATCTTGACTGGTTCTTTAGCTTTAGATCGAGATAATGCGAAGTGATGGGTTGGTTATTAGGGGGCCAATTTTTTGAATTCTAACCCTAAAAAAATCAACGAGTCACACACTAAGCATAGCAATTTTCTCAAATGATTAATCGAATTTTTATTCAACCTTATAGAATTAAAACTAGTTTTGAGAAAAAGAATGAAGAGGTTTAGCTTTCTAAATTAGATAGAAGGAAAAGTCAAAGTTTATTTATTATTCCTCGTCTATAAATATCCAAATTTTTATGCCTAATACACCATAGATAGTTCGAACTGTATAGGAACAATAATCAATTTTAGCTCGAATGGTTTGTAGAGGAACCCTACCCCTTCTAATCCATTCGACGCGTGCAATTTCTTTTCCGTCGATACGACCTGCAATTTGGACTTGAATTCCCTTTGTATTTGCTTGTTCAGTTAATTCAATAGCCTTTTTCATTGCTTTTCGAAATGAAACTCTATTCTTTAATTGCCCAGCTATATATTCTGCAAGAATATTAGGGTTTCCATAAGGTTTTGCAATTTTTGTGATAGCAATGTTAAATTTTCTGTTCACAGAATTACATTTTTTTTGTAGATTCGTCTGTAATTCTTCGATTCCTCGTGGTTGATTTTCTAGTAATGGTTTTGGGAATCCCATAAAAATTATTACTTGGATCAAATCGATTCTTTTTTGAATCTCTATACGTGCAATTCCCTCTACCCCAGAGGATATTTTCGTATTCTTTTGAACATAATTTTTAATACAATTTCTTATTTGTTGATCTTCTTGTAGACCCTCAGAATAATTTTTTGCTTGTGTAAACCAAAGAGAATGATGACCTTGGGTTGTACCAAGTCTAAAACCAAGTGGATTTATTTTTTGTCCCATACTCCTCCACTACTATACATATCATGATATACCATAGCTGTATGTTTATTTTTCCATCTAGGTTTTTTTAGTGAATTTATCTTTACGTATTCATCATCTAAAG
>NW_020864038.1:0-81787 GCF_003713205.1 Coffea eugenioides
TTCCACTTTTCTCAAGCTACGCTACTCTGATTGACCTGAAATTTTTCAGCAACCTCCAAAATATCATTCCATACAACTTTCATGTTTTAAGACAAGGCTAATTCGGCCTCTAAATAGGAGCTACAAAATCGGGCAGAATGTTATCATCATAAACCCTAACTTTCCAAGATTTCTTCCAAAACAGCAATTGTTTGCAATTAACCACTTTTTTCACCTCATAGAGTCCTTAAACATCATTTCCAATCATCATATATAGCCACACAATCATGTTCATATTAAAACAGAAAAATCCCCAAAAATTATAAAACTTCATCAATTCAACCACAAATCAAGAAATAACCCATAAAATTGCATCTCATACTACCACTAAGCATGATTTAAGCATCAATAAAGGGAGGAGAGTGGTTCTTCACTACTCACCTTAAGAACAAGAGAGAGAGAGCAATTAGTCCTCTTAGCTTGCCAAATAACTCCACACAACACCTCATTATCACTTCCTTAATGTTTTCTATGGAGTAAAAACAAGAATCAATGGTTGGTTTTGATGATTTGGAGCAAAGCTTGGAGAGTTTTCTTCCTTTTGCTTAGAGAGAGAGAGAGAAAGAGAGAGGGAGAGCCGGCCACAATAATGATGATTTTTGATGATTTTTGGCAATTTTTGATTTATTTAAGTCAAAGGGTAAAACATGTAATAGTATTCAAAAAGGTCAAGCCAATATCATAGTGACACTTGTCACTTATTTAATGTATACATATCCTTTTGTTCCCTCTCACACCAATCCAAATTGCAACCTCTACTTATCTCTTAACACCCGGTAAATTAATTCCAGTATCCAAAACTTAACCTAGTTGGCCGAATTTTTCCGAACTTTTCGCACTAGTGGGTCCCACATCCGGTATACGCTCTTAATTTCTCAAAATCTATTCGATACTAGAAAAATCATCTAAAAACTATATCTGCTCCTTAAAAATATCTAGAAATTTTCCTACTCACGAAAATGCAGAAAACAAGCCATGAAAGATAATAAAACCTAGAAAATGGGAGAATTATGGGTTCTCACACTCTCTCCCCCTTAAAAGAATTTCGTCCTCGAAATTTCTCACCTTGGTTCACAAACAGTTCAGGGTATTCCTTTTTCACCTCCCAGGTAGCCTCTTCTATCCCATGATTTCTCCACTTTTTTTTTTCGTGAACACTATTCTCTCTTCTACCCAAATGCTGCGATCCTTACAAACCATACCAATGCTCAAACGATGTTTCCCCATAGGAATACTACTTTCAGGTCGTAGGGTAGACAAGCAGGCGTGGTATCTATTTCGTCCATCAAAATTGGGGTTGACAAATGAATAAATAACACCGGGATCTACTCAGATTTCCGCAAATCGGTGGAATACCAAAATCATACCTTCCTCAATTTCAGGAGAATCGGGGACTTGTTGTGGTTCCAATGAATACACTCGAGCCGCTACCTTAGATTTGGTCCCTTCCACCTTGGCCGGTTCGGAATTAGTCTTCGTCGCTTGCTGATTCCCCTTTCCATCTCGTGATAGGACTGGACAAGTAGCGAGCTGATGGTTTGCACTTCCACAGCGCAAACATTTTCCTTCCTTCTTCCAGCAATTGTCCTCTGAGTGGTTTGGCTTTCCGCAATACCCGCAAGGTCCGCGTACTGCAGAAGCCGAGCCTCCTCTCTGGCCTCTCCCCACTTGGCCGCCTCGTGACGGGCTCTCTCGTGACACTCCCGGCATCCTTTCTTCTCCAGTTCCTCGCCCAAACTAGGAAGGGGTACTCTCATCCCCCTGTCTAGAGCTGCTTCCAGGAAAACCCCATTTTTTCGCCTAGAAGTTCCGTACTTGCACCCTGGCGCTTTCTACCCGTTGGGCCTTCTCAACGGCCTCGCTAAAAGCGTTAATCTGGGCCACCGCGAGGTCCTTCTGAATTTCTACGTTCAGGCCCTGGAAAAATCGCCGTATTCTTCGTTGCTCGGTCATGATGAGTTCGGGCGTAAATTTGGACAGGCGGGTGAATTGGCTCTCGTACTCCGCTACAGATAGAGCCCCTTGGCGGAGTCAGATAAACTCATCTTCCTTCAGCTCCTGGACAAGCGGAGGGAAAAATTTCGCGTTGAATTCTCTCATAAAATTCACCCAAGTCCTGGGCGTTTGTTCCCTTTCCCATTTTTGTCGAATGACGTTCCACCAGGAACAGGCCGCCCCTTCCAGCTGGAAAACGGTGAAAGTCACTTGCCGTTCCTCGGTGTAGTGCAGGCAGCGAAAATGTCTACCATTTTCTCGAGCCACCTTTCGGCGACATCCGGATCGGGGTCCCCAATGAACTTCGGTGGGGTAAACTTCTGGAATCTTTCGAGTGCCCTGTCGTCACTTTCGACATGGTTGCCCGGGTTTCCAGGATTAGGGTTTGGGTTTTGGCCTTGTTGCTGCACTACTTGTGCCAGCAGGTTGGTCATTTGCTGCATAGCGGCAGCTATCTGCACATTGGGGTAAACTCTCGGTTCAGGAATAGGTCCAGAGGAGGTTTCCCCAGTGCCCCTTTCAGGCATAGGTTGCCTATTCCCGCGCCCACGCCCCCGTCCACTACGTGTGCCTTCCATAAAATCTAAGTCGATCTAGGTCACAAAATAAATATACTGTTAAAGGGCACCTAACCCTCCTTTTCATAGCACTAAACAGGAACAAGTATACAAGAACAATTCACTAAACAACTCCCTCGTAGAGCATTTAAACACATAGCACATATACAGAGAACACATAACAGGATCAACAATAATACAGAACAGTCAGTCAGGTACATACAAAGTCATCCCATAAAACAAAAGGGTCCACCGAAAGTACTATAGACAGACTAGGTCACGAATACAGAAGGACTCACGAAAAGCTTTTCTTTCCCCCCAGGGCTCCTTCCAACATCTATGAGAACAACACCAAGCAAGGATGATCACGCCTAACCATACCCGAACAAACCACACGAAGTTCCATAGAATCGCATTTCTAGTTCGCCCAATCTTTTCAAACCTAGGCCCTCCTCTCTTTCGTATCCGGGCGCAAGAATCCCATCTAAAATAATTCACAACTCGAGCCGGCCGGTCCCAAGCGTAAATCATCCATATTAAAGATTCCTACCCGACATACAGATCTAACTTCCTCAAGTTTCATGATAAAGATTTTTACATTTATAACATGCTCGGTTCATAACTTATGCTCAAAAGAGCACTTAACCCTTTTAGACACCTTCACCAAAAGCAGGACCATAACACCACTTGGCCCCAAGCTCACTCCGCGCAGAGACCACGCGAAGTGGCTCTGATAGAACCTGTGACAGCCCCACCTTCCCCTAAGGCGAACCAAAGGGTTTAGCGGACTGCCTGCCCAGCTCTCGCCAGGACTAACGGTGCAGTTAGAGCGATCTATTGCGATCCGGAACTTACAAACGCGCGTAAACAAGTCAAAATGGCAAAATAAACCCAAAATAAAAAAATGAAATCCGGAGTCGGCCATGAATAGTAACCGACCCGTCAGAACCCAACCAAATACCGAGTAAACGTTCACATCTTGAACTTTAGTATTTACAATCCAAAGTTGCATACAAAAGTATTCAAAAGTGGATACATGTATGGTTTGCCAAAATCAAAAGAGAAACAGACCCAAAAGTACATTTAGGGTTTCAATAAATGAGCTATACAAAATATATGTCCAACTAGCTCATTTCGGCAACCAATTATAAATTGCAGTCCAAAAGTAGATATTTTCCTGTAAGGAAAACAAAAGGAACGGGGTGAGCTAGTTGCCCAGTGAGATAATACTACTCAAGCAACCAAGTTCATATAGGCATCAAGCTTTTCATTCCAAGTCATCAAAGGTAAATAAAACACACATCAATAATGATGATAAAAGGATACGGACGGCTCTCAAGAGCCCTTTTCCTCGTTTGCATTCTTGATCAGATCATCTTCTCATTGACTCTCCGTCAATGTTTAAAAGTAACCAACCGTAGACTTCACTTCACTCCCACTCCTTCCACCTAACATCCCCCTACCGGGCCCGAACTCCAAACACTTGCACTGTGGTATTACTCGAGTATACCGGAATCGAGAGTCTCTCATACTACAAGATTCTTATAACTTTTCCCCAAGGATCATTAATTGGCACGACCAAGCCCTCGCCGGCTCGATTCAATCAACTACCAATGGGGTTGAGCTCAATGATAACAATTGTAGTCGTTGGATACTCGTCCAATCGACACCAAGTCAAGTACTTTCATTTCATGTAACATTCCAATAACATGATAAACAATAAGTGAGAGTGATAAAGTACGCTCTCATTTCATGTAACATTTCATGTAACATTCCAATAACATGATAAACAATAAGTGAGAGTGATAAAGTACGCTCTCACTTCAATCAATGAACATTCAACTCATCAAGTTCAAGTATCAAAGCTATATAGTAACACACAAGTGAGTAGTACACTCACCAAGCTTGCAAATGGTGTTTCATGCACTTCCGTCAAAAGAACGTCGTGAACCACCGTCACGCCCTAAAACATGCAGACAAGTACAATGAGACTCGATAACGAGTCATAAACCAATGCCAAACACGACCCCAATAGGGTTCCACAAGCATATACAAGCATTAGGGGAAACCAGAAAATCCGGAAATGAAACTAGCTTTAACCCTGAAAAAACAGTTTTTGACCTCAATTACGGTAATGGCACCAAAGGCACTACGATTATCGGATGAAGGTCCAAGACCCACCGTTTCGAAGCTAATAGATAGGGCTACAATATTACAGAAGGTCACTCAACCCAGTTTCCAGTTTAACCCGGTAAAAAATGCAAGATACTACACCAGAATACCAAAAATAGATTCACAGAACACATTCTAGCGGAAACATCATAAATCAGGCTATCCAAGTCCAAATCCAGAAATTCCAAAACCAGCTGAAAGCTAAGAAACAGGGATACATTTCATAAGAAGACCTAAACAACCAATTCGGAAGAATTTCTAGCCAAAATAATCAATTACAGAAGCAATTCTCCAATTCGGGTAAAACCAGAACAGCAAGGGTAATTTCGACTTTTCTCATGCTACGCTACTCCGATTGACCTGAAATTTTGCAGGGTCCTCTAAAATATCACTCCATACAACTTTCATGTTTTAAGTCAAGGCCAATTCGGCCTATAACTAGGAGCTACAAAACCGGGCAGAATGTTATCATCATAAACCCTAACTTTCCAAGATTTCTTCCAAAACAGTAATTGTTTGCAATTAACCACTTTTTCCACCTCATAGAGTCCTTAAACATCATTTCCAATCATCGTATATAGCCACACAATCATGTTCATATTAAAACAGAAAAATCCCCAAAAATTATAAAACTTCATCAATTCAACCACAAATCAAGAAATAACCCATAAAATTGCATCTCATACTACCACTAAGCATGATTTAAGCATCAATAAAGGGAGGAGAGTGGTTCTTCACAACTCACCTTAGAAACAAGAGAGAGAGAACAATTAGTCCTCTTAGCTTGCCAAATAACTCCACACAACACCTCACTATCACTTCCTTAATGTTTTCTATGGAGTAAAAACAAGAATCAATGGTTGGTTTTGATGATTTGGAGCAAAGCTTGGAGAGTTTTCTTCCTTTTGCTTAGAGAGAGAGAGAGAGAAAGAGAGAGGGAGAGCCGGCCACAATAATGAAGATTTTTGATGATTTTTGGCAATTTTTGGTTTATTTAAGTTAAAGGGTAAAACATGGAATAGTATTCAAAAAGGTCAAGCCAATATCTATGTGACACTTGTCACTTATTTAATGTATACATGTCCTTTTGTTCCCTCTCACACCAATCCAAATTGCAACCTCTACTTATCTCTTAACACCCGGTAAATTAATTCCAGTATCCAAAACTTAACCTAGTTGGCCGAATTTTTCCGAACTTTTCGCACTAGTGGGTCCCACATCCGGTATACGCTCTTAATTTCTCAAAATCTATTCGATACTAGAAAAATCATCTAAAAACTATATCTGCTCCTTAAAAATATCTAGAAATTTTCCTACTCACGAAAATGCAGAAAACAAGCCATGAAAGATAATAAAACCTAGAAAATGGGAGAATTTCGGGTTCTCACACTCTCTCCCCCTTAAAAGAATTTCGTCCTCGAAATTTCTCACCTTGGTTCACAAACAGTTCAGGGTATTCCTTTTTCACCTCCCAGGTAGCCTCTTCTATCCCATGATTTCTCCACTTTTTTTTTTCGTGAACACTATTCTCTCTTCTACCCAAATGCTGCGATCCTTACAAACCATACCAATGCTCAAACGATGTTTCCCCATAGGAATACTACTTTCAGGTCGTAGGGTAGACAAGCAGGCGTGGTATCTATTTCGTCCATCTAAATTGGGGTTGACAAATGAATGAATAACACCGGGATCTACTCAGATTTCTGCAAATCGGTGGAATACCAAAATCATACCTTTCTCAATTTCAGGAGAATCGGGGACCTGTTGTGGTTCCAATGAATACACTCGAGCCCCTACCTTAGATTTGGTCCCTTCCACCTTGGCCGGTTCGGAATTAGTCTTCGTCACTTGCTGATTCCCCTTTCCATCTCGTGATAAGACTGGACAAGTAGCGAGCTGATGGTTTGCACTTCCACAGCGCAAACATTTTCCTTCCTTCTTCCAGCAATTGTCCTCCGAGTGGTTTGGCTTTCCGCAATACCCGCAAGGTCCGCGTACTGCAGAAGCCAAGCCTCCTCTCTGGCCTCTCCCCACTTTGTTGCCTTGTGACGGGCTCTCTCGTGACACTCCCGGCATCCTTTCTTCTCCAGTTCCTCGCCCAAACTTGGACGGGGTACTCAAATCCCCCTGTCCAGAGCTGCTTCCAGGAAAACCCCGTTTTTTCGCCTGGAAGTTCCGTACTTGCACCCTGACGCTCTCTACTCGTTGGGCCTTCTCAACGGCCTCACTAAAAGCGTTAATCTGGGCCACCGCGAGGTCCTTCTGAATTTCTACGTTCAGGCCCTGGACAAATCGCCGTATTCTTCGTTGCTTGGTCATGATGAGTTCGGGCGCAAATTTGGATAGACGGGTGAATTGGCTCTCGTACTCGGCTACAGATTGAGCCCCTTGGCAGAGTCGGATAAACTCATCTTTCTAATGCTCCTGGACTAGCGGAGGGAAAAATTTCGCGTTGAATTCTCTCATAAAATTCACCCAAGTCCTGGGCGTTTGTTCCCTTTCCCATTTTTGTCGAATGACGTTCCACCAGGAACAGGCCGCCCCTTCCAGCTGGAAAACGGTGAAAGTCACTTGCCGTTCCTCGGTGTAGTGCAGGGCAGCGAAAATGTCTACCATTTTCTCGAGCCACCTTTCGGCGACATCCGGATCGGGCCCCCCAATGAACTTCGGTGGGGTAAACTTCTGGAATCTTTCGAGTGCCCTGTCGTCACTTTCGACTTGGTTGCCTGGGTTTCAAGATTAGGGTTTGGGTTTTGGCCTTGTTGCTGCACTACTTGTGCCAGCAGGTTGGTTATTTGCTGCATAGCGGCAGCTATCTGCACGTTGGGGTCAACTCTCGGTTCAACATTAGGTCCAGAGGAGGTTTTCCCAGTGCCCCTTTCTGGCGTAGGTTGCCTATTCCTGCGCACACGCCCCCATCCACTACGTGTGCCTTCCATAAAATCTAAGTCGATCTAGGTCACAAAATAAATATACTGGTAAATGACACCTAACCCTCCTTTTCGTAGCACTAAACAGGAACAAGTATACAAGAACAATTCACTAAACAACTCCCTCGTAGAGCATTTAAACACATAACACATATACAGAGAACACAAAACAGGATCAACAATTATACAGAACAGTCAGTCAGGTACATACAAAGTCATCCCATAAAACAAAAGGGTCCTCCGAAAGTACTATAGACAGACTAGGTCACGAATACAGAAGGACTCACGAAAAGCTTTTCTTTCCCCCCAGGGCTCCATGCAACATCTATGAGAACAACACCAAGCAAGGATGATCACGCCTATCCATACCCGAACAAACCACACGAAGTTCCATAGAATCGCATTTCTAGTTCGCCCAATCTTTTCAAACCTAGGCTCTCCTCTCTTTCGTATCCAGGCACAAGAATCTCATCTAAGATAATTCACAACTCGAGCCGGCCGGTCCCAAGCGTAAATCATCCATATTAAAGATTCCTACCCGACATACAGATCTAACTTCCTCAAGTTTCATGATAAAGATTTTTACACTTATAACATGCTCGGTTCATAACTTATGCTCAAAAGAGCATTTAACCCTTTTAGACACCTTCACCAAAAGCAGGACCATAACACCACTTGGCCCCAATCTCACTCCGCGCAGAGACCACGTGATGTGGCTCTGATACCACCTGTGACAGCCCCACCTTGCCCTAAGGCGAACCAAAGGGTTTAGCGGACTGCCTGCCCAGCTCTCGCCAGGACTAACGGTGCAGTTAGAGCGATCTATTGCGATCCGGAACTTACAAACGCGTGTAAACAAGTCAAAATGGCAAAATAACCCAAAATAAAAAAATGATATCCGGAGTCGGCCATGAATAGTAACCGACCCGTCAGAACCCAACCAAATACCAAGCAAACGTTCACATCTTGAACTTTAGTATTTACAATCCAAAGTTGCATACAAAAGTATTCAAAAGTGGATACATGTATGGTTTGCCAAATCAAAAGAGAAACAGACCCAAAAGTACATTTAGGGTTTCAATAAATGAGCTATACAAAATATATGTCCAACTAGCTCATTTCGGCAACCAATTATAAATTGCAGTCCAAAAGTAGATATTTTCCTGTAAGGAAAACAAAAGGAACGGGGTGAGCTAGTTGCCCAGTGAGATAATACTACTCAAGCAACCAAGTTCATATAGGCATCAAGCTTTTCATTCCAAGTCATCAAAGGTAAATAAAACACACATCAATAATGATGATAAAAGGATACGGACGGCTCTCAAGAGCCCTTTTCCTCGTTTGCATTCTTGATCAGATCATCTTCTCATTGACTCTCCGTCAATGTTTAAAAGTAACCAACCGTAGACTTCACTTCACTCCCACTCCTTCCACCTAACATCCCCCTACCGGGCCCGAACTCCAAACACTTGCACTGTGGTATTACTCGAATATACCGGAATCGAGAGTCTCTCATACTACAAGATTCCTTATAACTTTTCCCCAAGGATCATTAATTGGCACGACCAAGCCCTCGCCGGCTCGATTCAATCAACTACCAATGGGGTTGAGCTCAATGATAACAATTGTAGTCGTTGGATACTCGTCCAATCGACACCAAGTCAAGTACTTTCATTTCATGTAACATTCCAATAACATGATAAACAATAAGTGAGAGTGATAAAGTACGCTCTCATTTCATGTAACATTTCATGTAACATTCCAATAACATGATAAACAATAAGTGAGAGTGATAAAGTACGCTCTCACTTCAATCAATGAACATTCAACTCATCAAGTTCAAGTATCAAAGCTATATAGTAACACACAAGTGAGTAGTACACTCACCAAGCTTGCAAATGGTGTTTCATGCACTTCCGTCAAAAGAACGTCGTGAACCACCGTCACGCCCTAAAACATGCAGACAAGTACAATGAGACTCGATAACGAGTCATAAACCAATGCCAAACACGACCCCAATAGGGTTCCACAAGCATATACAAGCATTAGGGGAAACCAGAAAATCCGGAAATGAAACTAGCTTTAACCCTGAAAAAACAGTTTTTGACCTCATTTTACGGTAATGGCACCAAAGGCACTACGATTATCGGATGAAGGTCCAAGACCCACCGTTTCGAAGCTAATAGATAGGGCTACAATATTACAGAAGGTCACTCAACCCAGTTTCCAGTTTAACCCGGTAAAAAATGCAAGATACTACACCAGAATCCCAAAAATAGATTCACAGAACACATTCTAGCGGAAACATCATAAATCAGGCTATCCAAGTCCAAATCCAGAAATTCCAAAACCAGCTGAAAGCTAAGAAACAGGGATACATTTCATAAGAAGACCTAAACAACCAATTCGGAAGAATTTCTAGCCAAAATAATCAATTACAGAAGCAATTCTCCAATTCGGGTAAAACCAGAACAGCAAGGGTAATTTCGACTTTTCTCATGCTACGCTACTCCGATTGACCTGAAATTTTGCAGGGTCCTCTAAAATATCACTCCATACAACTTTCATGTTTTAAGTCAAGGCCAATTCGGCCTATAACTAGGAGCTACAAAACCGGGCAGAATGTTATCATCATAAACCCTAACTTTCCAAGATTTCTTCCAAAACAGTAATTGTTTGCAATTAACCACTTTTTCCACCTCATAGAGTCCTTAAACATCATTTCCAATCATCGTATATAGCCACACAATCATGTTCATATTAAAACAGAAAAATCCCCAAAAATTATAAAACTTCATCAATTCAACCACAAATCAAGAAATAACCCATAAAATTGCATCTCATACTACCACTAAGCATGATTTAAGCATCAATAAAGGGAGGAGAGTGGTTCTTCACAACTCACCTTAGAAACAAGAGAGAGAGAGCAATTAGTCCTCTTAGCTTGCCAAATAACTCCACACAACACCTCACTATCACTTCCTTAATGTTTTCTATGGAGTAAAAACAAGAATCAATGGTTGGTTTTGATGATTTGGAGCAAAGCTTAGAGAGTTTTCTTCCTTTTACTTAGAGAGAGAGAGAGGGAGAGCCGGCCACAATAATGAAGATTTTTGATGATTTTTGGCAATTTTTGGTTTATTTAAGTCAAAGGGTAAAACATGGAATAGTATTCAAAAAGGTCAAGCCAATATCTAAGTGACACTTGTCACTTATTTAATGTATACATATCCTTTTGTTCCCTCTCACACCAATCCAAATTGCTACCTCTACTTATCTCTTAACACCCGATAAATTAATTCCAGTATCCAAAACTTAACCTAGTTGGCCGAATTTTTCCGAACTTTTCGCACTAGTGGGTCCCACATCCGGTATACGCTCTTAATTTCTCAAAACCTATCTGAGACACAAGGTGATTGTCACAAAATCGACTATATTGTCTTAAAATGAATGAATTGGCAAAATGGATCAATTGAAATATCCGGCCATTGGTGATTTCAAAATTATTGAGATGCATTAGTCTATGAGCCTCCTAAAATCAAGATTTGGCCTCTATATTCATCGTCTCAACAATGAGGAATTATTTGTGAATTTCTTCAAATTAATGTCCTTTACGCCAGGGATTTTTACCAATTTTAATAAAGTGGCCAAGAAGTGATTATTAGACACTCATATTCCAAAGATCGCTCTATGAAAATGATCGGATCCTACCTTACCTTGTGCACTACCCCTTTGGATGGTACAAAATGTAAACGTGCAAGTCTCCTTGGATGAAGTATCCGAGACACAAGGTGGCTTATTCCTAACACGGGATCCCCTAAATGGCATTCCCTTCTAGGATTTATGCATGATGCCAGTTTATTAAAGCGATGTAAATATGTGACAAATATGGCCTAAAGGACATAAATAATGCATCGGGGGGAAAAGGTCTAAACATGAAATGTACTTATTGAAAATTAAGTGCAATAACGGAAATTTAAACATGTGAGTTATCTAGTGGGTAAGTCACTAAAAGAGTGCCAAAAAGGCCTCTTATTGCTAAAGCACATGAATGCAGGCCAAGAAAACAAAGAAATGGTTAGTGCAATTGATAGTACACATAACATATTGGGAGCAATTACGAAAAGAAATACAATTAAAAAAACAAGTAAAAGGGGTGGGACCCCTTCCCTCGTGCCTAATGTGCTTAAAAAGGGTGAGGCTGACTCTAACCTAGGAAAACTCTAACATGGATGCATGAGGCTGGGGTTCACTAATACAACTAGACTCGATAAGGTTTAAAAAGGTCCCCAAGCCTTCAGACCTAAGGGAATGGGTCATCAATCCCAAGACCCTCGGTCGGTGGCTCGAGCGATCCCCTAGGTACTGCTATGGGCGCAGAGCACACCATCCACGTACCTAGAGAAACCATTCCTAGTCCTACAAGGCGGTGTGGGAAAGAGCCCACAAAAAATAAAATAAAATGGGATAACAGTAAATAAACGTGCACGTATGAAGTGTTCCCTATTTTGAGGGAAGGGGTTGAGAACCAACGCGAGGCTCTAAAGGTGACACACACCTCCCCCCCCCAAATGCAATGCAAAGCGCGAGATAAAACAAGTACAACATACATCCAAACAACCAATCATACATACGTGAGTGAGGGAATAGTTTGATATGCGCGCGAGGCAAAAAGTCCTAAAATGGAAAATGCAACCCTAATATCCAAATGCTATGCATAAAAAGGGTAGAAAAGGGAAAAGAATAGCCAAATCAAATGCTTGGACCCACTTAGGAAGTCCCCAGTGGAGTCGCCAACTGTCGCGCCCCACTTTTTGAGTGTGTGAAAGTAGTGTGTGGAATATGTATGTGAATGTGTGTGAAAATGAAAATAAAAGGCCGTGGGACATGAAAATGCGACGATTTGGCCAAACAAAGTTCAAAAAGGGTTTTTGAATGGAAAATGGAGTCGCCACTTGGTATAGAGTTAGGGTGTACCAAGTCACCCAAAAATGATTTTTTGAAAAGCAAAGTAAACAAACCCCTTTTCAAGAACTTTTAGGTCTACGTAACCAAAGAAAGGGATCGGGGGTCACATTTGATAAGGGAGAAGGCAAAGGCAAAGCCTAAGGCACTCCCTTACCCTAGCCAAAGCTAGTTGCGCGATTTAGCCCCACGTTTCCTAATTCTTCTACCCAAAATATGCGTTGCATGTTGGATATGACTAATGGATATGAAAAAGAAATGCAATCCTAAATCTAAAATGTCTCTTACGAGGCTTTCTGGTCCCAACCACATGAATTGTGGTGGCCAATGAGGAAAGTCCTCATAGAGGTCGCGAATGATGCAAATGAAGACTCAAATATGAGTGCAAGTGTGAAAATGTAAGAAAACGTGCATCTGTACGAATGTAAGACAAGTGCATGTGTGCAAATTGGGAAAATAAAGGTGTTTGTGTGCAAATGGATGAAAATATAATAGTAGATACATATAAGTGCAATTGGGTGCAATTTGTGAGGTAGAAAACAAATGATAAGAGAAGAAAAATGTGCAAACATGGCATGTGGATTGAGAAAAATATAAATTGTGAGAAAATGTGAATAAAAGAATGAGGAAGTGATATGATAAGAATGAGAGTGCATGAACCTAGAGGAATGCATCAAGTCGGGTACGGGAATGACTCCTAATTTCACGACTTTAATTTTCCTTTTGATTAGAAGGAAGAACTAGCGTGCTAAGGCTATTTTGTAGCCACACTCGCTCGTTTCCCTTATCGAAAGGGGACTCTCAGGCAAATGTACCCTATAACTAGCATGAAGATGCAAAAGCCTAAAATGAAGGGGAAAGGATTGGAGGAGCATGCCAAATGCTAGAAAGCTAAGAAAAATGCATGAAATGTAGTGAAACATGCAAGTATGAACTAGCGAGGGAAATCCCTAAGGGTCTAGCATTGGATTAGCCCATATCTATGAATTCCTACTAGCGTTGGACTAGTGGAAAACGGGACAATGAGCCACAGCTAGCGTTGGACTAGTGTGGTGACGCGCATTCATCCATCACATTCATCTATTACTATAGAAAGCAAGTAGACATGCCAATCACCTATAAACACGTAGCACATAACACTTAACATGCTCGACTAAATGCAAGAGCCTAATAAAGCAAATTAACACGTAGCAACGAAAGCAAGCAATCAATCTAATGAACCTATTACATTTGCTAACTAAAACAAAAGGGGAAGGGGAAAAATGGACAAAAATGCTCTCCAAGCCCTATCTATTACAAGCCAAGAGGTGTACACATACCCCATAAATAAATAAAAGAATGACTTAACAAAAGCAAAAGTAAATGAAATAAATGAAATGAATTAAGGAAAAGCAAGGAAAGCCAAGTAGACATGCAATTCTCATTTAGCACGTTGAATCACATAGGGGAGAGACAAAAAAGATAAAGAAGTTATACCTTCCTTGAGTTGATGTCCTATTGAATTTACTTATTTACCCTCCAAAATAAAGAAAAAGGGTCAAGGCATCACTTTAATTAACAACTAATTACATGAAACAAAAAATTAAATACAAAAGTGAAAATTAAACTCGAAATGAAAATTAAATATGGAACAAACCATTCATGTGTAAGCAAACACGGTCCCAAATAAAGAGTTTCAAGAGTCTAAAATGGAGTACAAAATTTAATGGTTTGAGGTGGAATCCATCACAATCAAATGCTAAAATCACAAAAGTAAAATGGACAATTGTTTATTAGCAAAAAGATTTAAATCAAATGGAAACTAAGGCTATAAATTCTTTCATTATTTCATCCTAAAAACTCCATTGAAATCTGTCCGCAATTCACATGAAAACATTTCAGGCGAACTATCATGTAAAAGGGACCCAATTGATTAGTCTTTTCACTCTTATGGGCCATAGAAGCATTAAATGAAACTCAAAGGGTTAAAATGCAAATTACGAAACCTTTTGCATGCATGCAACGAAAGAAACATTCATCTGCAATTTTTCAACCATGTTTCCTGCAATTCTTGTGTTCATCCTAATGCCACTTTCCATCCAAACCAAGCTAATATTTTTAACCCAACATCAAAGCCTCGATTCCAAAACAACAAATTCACAAAAAATCAACGTCCAAAACAAACCAAGAGAGAAAAAGAGAAGCGTAGGAATGGGAGCATGCGACTTTCTGGAAAATTTTCTGCTGTTGCTTCCTTGAACAGCAAATGCATCAGTTTTTCTTACAAAACACGCACAGGCCATCTAAAAATGAGGAAATGTGCGCTGCATATTGAACAAAAAGAAAACAACAACCAATGGACAATCACAGCATCCTAAATATGCATTTGTCTCTACCTCACTACAAGTGCAACCATAAAAAAAAACAGCAAAAGCAACGTGAGGACTTGCGGCAAGCTGATATTCATTTTCCAGCAAGCATCGAATCATGATTCAAGTGTTTTTGAAGACTCAAACATGCAAACTTCACACAAAATCAATCACTGCCCCTTTCCCACACAAGATTAAACAGCAACTTAGGTGTAAAAAGTCAGTGATCAGTCGCGGAGAAGAAAACAGTGAAGAAAATGCAGCAGCTTTTGCTTTGCTGCAAAATTTTGCAGCTTCAAACTCGCGTAGATGAAATGCCGAAACATTGTGTAAAACTTTTTGTTTTATCGACCTAACCCATACACCTCTCCCAAACATCAATTTTAGCAGTGAGGAAACAAAAGAAATGCAGCAAAAGGACCTGAGCTTGGAGCAGCTAATGTTTCAGCATTTGCAGGGTAATGCTTACTGCTATAACAAGCCAGGAAACTGTCGGGAGACCACAAAACAGCAAGTGAATGATTCTCTGTTTCATTCACTTAGAAAATTGGAAACCAACATGATTGAAACAATCATCGACCCAATGATGAACTTCAATGCAAACAACCGTGAGCCAGGGGCATAAGAAAGACAGAAAAAATGGACATGCAAGTAATGAATAAAGAAGCGGGGAAACACTTCAGCGAATGCAAGTTTGGTTGTATGCATTCTGGGCATGACTCGCATCCATCAAAGAATCTCAGCATCCAACAGGTAGTCAAGAAAAGGCATGAAGCGAAAGGAACCCATGAAATGAAAGAAACAATCAAGACCAAACAGCGCATAAGAACCAATGAATGGTTCGCTGTCTTCTTTACCCAAAGATCCAATCATGCGACTGGACAACAAGAAGATAGCTTGGGGTAAATGCATACATGGGTATACCCATTAAACTTCAGGTGAACCAACACTTCAAATGAAAACCTGAACCAGGATAAGCTAACAGAAGACGAGGGATCTGCCCAGAATTTTTCCAAAAGGCAAACCAAAATCCAGGCGACATGTTTATGGAAATCCAACTCAATAACGCAAAAAAAAATGGAAGCTTTTCCTTCCTCAGTCAAAGAGAACTTCGGTAACACATGCCAATCATTAATCTAATATGAAAGACGGCAAAATGAAAGTAACCTACTCCCAAAGAAAAATCCTGAGTCTCTATCTCTAAAAAAAAAAACCCAACTTTAGATCGGTACATGATGAAAGCATAGAACAATCAAAGCTGCAAACTTTTGCGATTTTCTCTCGGCTAAGACACAATCATGCAAGTCCGATGCATTACCCAAATAAAGAAATCATCAACCGTATTAAATCTGGAACAGAACCAGTGAACAGCGAAAGAATGCAAACAACCGATTAAAGAAAACAGCTTTCAACAATACCTTGATCAAAGAACGGAACGTGGGCTGGTTCTTTCAGAAGAGGCTCGGAAGACTATTTCCAATGCCCGAGGGAATGTCGAATGATGCTGAATGAAGGTCCAGTTGATCCCCTCTGCAACTTCCAACCGAAGATCCTTCTTGCTTTCTCTATCTTCACGCCCTTTTGCCCTCACAAACTCTCTCGTGGTTTCTCTCACTTTTCTCTCAAACTCTCAGCCGCCACCCTCTTGTTTTCCTTTTTCCTTTCTCTTTTCACTCCAGACCTCTTTCTGTTTTCTTATCTCACGCCGACCAGCCCCCCCTTCGCCTCAGTTCCTTTCTTTTCCTTTTATACCGAATGGCTAGAACCCCAAAACCCTGATATCAATGGTCCTTTCTCAACCTCAGCTTCCCGCTTCTCATTTCACCCTTCGATCAACATTTGCCTAGAGCATTCTTAGCTCTTTTCGGATGAGAGCCAAGTGGATGATCAAACGGAACCCAAAAATGAAAGGAAACTTCCCATGACAAAGGACCATTTTATGCCGCTGCATGTGCGGCTCTCTTTTTCTTTTTTTTCTTTTTTTTTTTTAATAATAATGTAACACAATATAAATAACTAATTAATAAAAATAACTAATGAAGAAAGATTGAATAAAATGAGCGGAACTAGGCATAAAAAGGTAAAAATGAAATGCTAATTTTTCTTCCTTTTTCCTTCTTTTTTCCTTTTTTTTCCTTTTTTTTTTTTTTAAAATAGCCCAAAACCCGCAATCGGGTTTCCCCCTTTTCCATTTTTCATATTTTTCCCAAGAAAACATTGAATTTAAATCAAAACAACTAAAGCATAATTTTTGAATGCATTTTCCTTTTTTTCGAGAAATTCTATGCTAAAACTTAAAAATGAAATAATAAAACTAAAAAAGTGAATAAACCTAGCACGACAAATAAAAACTAAAAAAAATAAATAGTAAATGAAATTTCACTCAAAATTTGGTGTCTACACTTTCAATCTACGATTTTCAAAGGAACTTCCTCCACTGACAAGTTCTCCCTTACCTCAATGGGTTGATCTTCTAAAATATGGCTTAGGTCTAATACATATTTTACTCAGTTGGGAGACATGAAAAACATTATGTATCCTTGACAATGTAGGTGGAATAGTCAGTCGATACGCTAGGGGTCAAACTCTCTATATTTCGTAAGGTCCTACATACTTTGAACTTAACTTACCACTTTTTCCTAATCTCATCACTCCCCTGGTGGGGGATACCTTCAAGTATGCCTTTTCTCTCGATTGAAATTCTAAAGGTCTTCTCTTTAACTCCGCCCAACTCTTATTTCATTCCTGAGCTACTTTTAGTCTTTCTCAAATAACCTTAATCTTCTCCAAAGTTCTTTCCACCAAATCGGGGCCAGTGATCAGTTTCTCAACTATGTCATCCCAATATAAGGGAGCTATACCTATCCAACTATGATAGCTATTATTATACGAGAATTCCATCAGTTTCACCAACCTATCCTGTGAGAACCCGTAATTTTCTTAATTTCTAGGTTTTATTTTCTTTGAATTGCACGTTTTTTTTTCACATTTTCTTTATTCGAAAATTTTAAAACATAATTTTATTAGTAAATATAGTTTTTAAATGATTTTTCTAGTATCGGTTAGTTTTTAAGAAATTAAGAGCGTATATCGGATGTGGGACTCGCTAGTGCGGTAAGTTTGATAAAATTCAGCCAATTAGGTTAAGTTGTGTATACCGGGTTTAATTTATCAGGTGTGAAGGGATAATTAGAAGTTACCTAACTGGATTATCATTGGAGAGACAAAAGGATAAGTGTTAAACTTACAAGGTGCCACGTGTCGCTTTTTCATTCGAGCTTGGACTTTGACCATTATTTCTTACCTTTACTAATACTCAATTTTGACCCAAAACTCACCCAATTTTGCAAGCCTTTGGCCGGCCCTCTTGACAAGAAGAAAGAAAAGAAAACTCTCAACCTTTTGCTTCTAATCTTGCCTAAATCTTGCAAACCAACCGATTAATCTTGAGCTTACTCCATAAAAACCCTTAAGTGTGAGGTTGTGAGGTGATTAGTGGAGTTATTTGGAAGCTTAAGGTGCTAAGTGGTCTCTTTTCTTTGGTTACTAAGGTGAGTAGTGAAGGAATCCCTCTCCTCTATCTAATGATGGTTAATTCATGACTTGTGGTAGCCTAAGGGATGAAATTAAGTGTTACTTCATGATTTTGGTTGAATTTGGTGAAGTTTTATAATTATTGATGATTTTTCTGTTTTCATATGATTATCATTGTGTGGCTATGTATGATGATTGGAAATGATGTTGAAGGAAGCTAGAAGGTGGAAAGTGTGGTTAATTGCAGAAAATTTCTGTTTTGGAAGGAAATGTTGAAAGTAGGGTTTCATTTTCTTACATTCTGCCTGGCACTGTACCTCATAGTTAGAGGCTGAATTGGCCTTGGGTTAAAACATGAAAGTTGTAGGTAATGATATTTTAGAGATTCCTACAAACTTTCAGGTCAATCGGAGCAACGTATCTTGTGAAAAGACCGAAATACCCCTGCTGCCCTGTTTCTACCCGAACTTGGTAATCAGTTCTGGTAATTGGTTAATTTGATAGGGAATGATTCTGATTTGGCTGTTGATGTCTTCTTATGAATTGTAGCCTTGTATCTTAGCTTTCGTATGGCTTTTGAATCACTTGATTTGGACTTAGGTAGCCTGACTTATGATGTTTGAACCAGAATGCGGTTTGTGAATCTGTTTTTGCGGTTCTGGTGTAGTATATTGAAATTTTGACTTGGTTACACTCGGAACTGGACAGAGTAGCCTTCTTCAACATTGTAACCCTACCTCTTAGCTTCGAAACAGTGTATCTTGTACCTCCATCCGATAATCGTAGTGCCAATGGTGCCAAAACCGCAAAATGATGTCAAAAACTGTTTTTATGGTTTAGAGTTTAAGTCCATTTCCGGATTTCCCTGGTTTACTCTAGTGCTTATACATTCTTATGGAGCCCTAATTTGGTGGTATTTGGAATTGGTTTATGACTTGTAATCGAGTCTTATTGTGCTTATTTGAATATTTTAGGGCTTGACTTTCATTTCCGGTCATTTTCCTAGCTAAATTTTGTACGTGAATGACTTTAAGCCTAGTGAACGGCTTTTGGAAATGAGATTATTTTTGTATCAGATGTTGGGACTGATTTGAGGAAATATTGAAGCCATTAATGGCTGGAAAATAGGTAAACACAAGGGATATGTGTGACAGCCCCACCTTCCCCTAAGGCGAACGAAAGGGGTTAGCGGACTGCCTGCCCAACTCTCGCCAGGACTAACGGTGCAATTTAGAGCGATCTATCGCGTTCCCGAACTTATAAACGTGCGTAAACAAGTCAAAATGGAAAAATAACCCAAAATAAAAAAAATTGAAATCCGGAGTCGGCCATGAATAGTAACCGACCCGTCAGAACCCAACCAAATAACAAGCAAACATTCACATCTTGAAATTTAGCATTTACAAGCCAAAGTGGCATACAAAAGTATTCAAAAGTGGATATATACACGGTTTGCCAAATCAAAAGAGAAACGGTCCCAAAAGTACATTTAGGGTTCAATAAATGAGCTATACAAAAGATATGTCCAACTAGCTCATTTCGGCAACCAATTATCAAT
The DNA here is from genome assembly GCF_003713205.1 of Coffea eugenioides. Taxonomy (NCBI): domain Eukaryota; kingdom Viridiplantae; phylum Streptophyta; class Magnoliopsida; order Gentianales; family Rubiaceae; genus Coffea; species Coffea eugenioides. The sequence goes on from NW_020864038.1 coordinate 20,099, forward strand.
TGCAGTCCAAAAGTATTTATTTTCCTGTAAGGAAAACAAAAGGAATAGAGTGAGCTAATTGCCCAGTGAGATAATACTACTCAAGCAACCAAGTTCATATAAGCATCAAGCTTTTCATTTCAATACATCAAAAGTAGACAAAGGCACACATTAATGGTGGTGATAAAAGGATACGGGCGGCTCTCAAGAGCCCTTTTCCTCGTTTGCATTCTTGATCGGATCTCATTGACTCTCCGTTAATGTTTACAAGTAACCAACCGTAGACTTCACTTTACTTCCATTCCTTCCACCTAACATCCCCCTACCGGGCCCGAACTCCAAACACTTGCACTGTGGTATTACTCGAGTATACCGGAATCGAGAGTCTCTCATACTACAAGATTCCATATAACATTTCCCCAAGGATCATTAATTGGCACGACCAAGCCCTCTCCGGCTCGATTCAATCAACTACCAATGGGGTTGAGCTCAATGATAACCATTGTAGTCGTTGGATACTCGTCCAATCGACACCAAGTCAAGTACTTTCATTTCATATAACATTTCATGTAACATTCCAATAACATGATAAACAATAAGTGAGAGTGAGAAAGTACGCTCTCACTTCAATCAATTAACATTCAACGCGTCAAGTTCAAGTATCAAAGCCATTTAGTAACACACAAGTGAGTAGTACACTCACCAAGCTTGCAAATGGTGTTTCATGCACTTCCGTCAAAAGAACGTGGTGAACCACCGTCACGCCCTAAAACATGCAAACAAGTACAATGAGACTCGATAACAAGTCATAAACCAATGCCAAACACGACCCCAATAGGGTTCCATAAGCATATACAAGCATTAGGGGAAACCAGAAAATCCGGAAATGGCATTAGCTTTAGCCCTGAAAAAAAATAGTTTTTGACCTCATTTTGCGGTAATGGCACCAAAGGCACAACAATTTTCGGATGAAGGTCCAAGACCCACTGTTTCGAATCTAAGAGATAGGGCTACAATATTACAGAAGGTCACTCAACCCAGTTTCGAGTGTAACCAGGTCAAAAATGCAATCTACTATACCAGAACCGCAAAAACAGATTCACAGAACGCATTCTAGTGCAAACATCATAAAACAGCCTACATAAGTCCAAATCCAGAAATTCCAAAGCCATATGAAATCTAAGAAACAGGGATACATTTCATCAGAAGGCCTCAACAACCAATTCGGAAGCATTCCTAACCAAAATAACAAATTACAGAAGCAATTCCCAAATTCGGGTAAAACAAGGACAGCAAGGGTAATTTCGACTTTTCTCAAGCTACGCTACTCCGATTGACCTGAAATTTTGTAGGCACCTCTAAAATATCATTTCCTAAAACTTTCATGTTTTAAGACAAGGCTAATTCAGCCTCTAACTATGAGCTACAAAACCGGGCAGAATGTAATTTCATAAACCCTAACTTTCCAAAATTTCTTCCAAAACAGAAATTGCTTGCAATTATCCACTTTTTCCACCTCCTAGGTCCCTTACACACCATTTCCAATCATCATACATAGTCACACAATCATATTCATATTAAAACAGAAAAATCCCCAATAATTACAAAACTTCATCAATTCAACCAAAAATCACAATATAATCCATAAAGTTGCATCTTATACCACCACTAAGCATAAATTAAGCATCATTAGAGGGAGGAGAGTGGTTATTCATAACTCACCTTAGAAACAAGAGAGAGAGAGCAACAAGTCCTCTTAGCTTTCCATACAACTCCACCAAACCCCACACAAACACTCACTTAAGGTTTTCTATGGAACAAAAGTAAGATTAAGTGGTTGTTTTGATGATTTGGAGCAAGATGGAATCAAGAACTTGGAGAGTTTCCTTCTTTCTTCTTGAGAGAGAGGGCCGGCCAAGATGAAGAGAAAAATGGTGAATTTTTGATGATTTTTGTGATTTATTTGGTCAATTGGACAAAAGGTGAATAGTGGTCTTACTTAAGACCAAATCCCATGGTGACACTTGTCACCTTCATTAATGCTTGCCTAACTTTTGTCTCTCTTATACCAATCCACTTAGCATCCTCTACTTATCTCTTAACACCCGGTAAATTAAATCCAGTATCCAAAACTTAACCTAGTTGGCCAAATTTTTCCGAACTTTTCGGACTAGTGGGTCCCACGTCCGGTATACGCTCTTAACTTCTCAAAACCTATTCGATACTAGAAAAATCATCTAAAAACTATATTTACTCATAAAAATTATCTAGAAAATTTTCCTAATAAAGAAAATGCAGAAAACAAGCCATTAACCCGAATAAAACCTAAAAATGGAAAAATTACGGGTTCTCACAATATGCTGCCGAAATTTTACTTGAAGGCTAGTTGGATTTACTTGTGACTTGAGCGAAGGGTTTTAGGGTTGTTCATGTCTTTGATACCAACCGCCACCTTTTACTCCAAAATTACATTGTTATTTCTTTGCACTGGTAGCTAATTTGATCAGGCACACGACTTATAGTGAGTCTTATTTATGCATTTCGTGTACTGGATTCGTGAAAGTGGGAACCATAATTGTTTCACCTTGGTTATTTTAGGGTTTCTTGGTGATTAAAGCTCTCTTTTGGGCAAAAACTTTTGAGGTATCTGTACTGAAACCGGTGAGTGTACCACTTCCCTCACTTGTTGTTGTTTAACTCGATTTCTGTACATGCAATCTGTGATATGAATGACTGAATTATCTGTTTATTCTGTTTGAGACGAGGGTGTACTTTATCACACTCGTTCTCTTGTCTGTTCATATGCCAATTTTGAGTGCGTATTTGAATCTGCTATCTGTATCTAGTATCTGTATCTGTATCTGTTTTGACGTCGTTTGGAAGCTTGTATCCAACGACCTTTCTGTGACCTCTGAGCTCAACCCCTGTGGCTAGTTACTCGAGTCGGGCCGGCAAGGGCCTGGTCGATTAGATAACGAACCACTGTTTCAAGTATAAACTTTTGGAACCTCTCAAGAGCCTTATCCTCTCCGATCTCAGGATTCCGGGCTTGATTCACTGGCATTTGACCCTGTTGATCTACCAGTCGTGCCAGGATATTTGTCATTTGTTGCATCGCCGTCGCCATTTGATCTCCAGCCTCAACCCTCGGTCCTTGTTCTTGCTCGGCCACTGTTTCTCTTTCTTCTCTCGGTTCTTGAGCTTGCCTAGCTTGTGACGCCCCGAAAAGAATGAGAGTGAGAACCCGAAAATTTTCTAATTTTCTAGGGTTTATTTTATTTAATCGCCGCCTTTTTCGACATTTTCTTTATTAAAAAAAAAATTCCCCAGATAAAGTTTATGAGCAAATATAGTTTTAAAATGATTTTTCTAGTATCGGGTAGTTTTTGAGAATTTAAGAGCGTATACCGGACGTGGGACCCACTAGTGTGATAAGTGCGGTAAATGTGGTTCATTTGGAGTAGCTTTGTATATATGGTTTATATTACATGGTGTTATGAGATAATTAGGGGTTTGGTTAGTTCATTAATTCTTGCAAGACAAAAGAAATGAGATAAGCTTGGAATGGACACATGTTGCCTTGTGATTGGAGCTTGGCATTTGACTAGTCTTTCTTTACCTTTACTAAACCAATTTTGACCAAAATTTGTCTTTCATTTTCACCTTCTTGGTCGGCCAACTCTAGAGAGAAAAGAAAGAGAGCTCTTCAATTTTTGCTCCCTTTTCTTGCCCAAATCTTGTAATCCAACCATTTATTTCTCAAATTCCTTCATAAAACTTACTTACTAGGAGTGATTGAAGTGCTTGGTGGTTTTTGTTTGGAGGGAGAGACTCTCATCTACCTTGTATCTAGTGTTTGTAAGGTAAGTGGTTAAGAAATTGTTTCCTTGTTGGTTATGAGATGAAATTAGTAGGTGTGGTAGTTGAACAAGTGATTTTTTGGATGATTTCATGACTTATGGTGAAGATTGATGACATTTTCTATTTAATCATGAATTTTCTGATTTAATATGATTCATATGTTGTGGCTTTGTATGATTATTGGAAATGGTATATAAGGCATCTGGAAGGTGGAAAAAGTGGAAGATTGCAATCAATTTCTGTTTTGGAAGAAATTTCAGAAAATTAGGTTTTGTGAAGGAACATTCTGCCCGAATTTTTAGCTCCTAGTTAGAGGCCGAATTGGCCTTGGATTAAAACATGAAAGTTGTAGGGAATGATATTTTAGAGGTGCCTACAAAATTTCAGGTCAATCAGAGTAGCGTAGAGTGAGAAAAGTCGAAATTACTATTGCTGTTCTGGTTTTACCCGAATGTAAGAATTGCGCCTGTAATTGGTTGTTTTGGCTGAAATTGCTTCTGAATTGGTTCTTAAGGCCTTCTGATGAAATGTATCCCTGTTTCTTAGCTTTCTTATGGTTTTGGAATCACTTGATTTGGACTGAGGTAGCCCGAGTTATAGCCAAAACACTCGCACCTGTTTTGTACCCTGGAATTTACGTACGTTCTGCATTTAGCTTCTGCCCTGTTTTGTCTGTTTTGCTAACGTACGATCTGGGTGTTGACCCCTTCATAAGAAATATAGATCTTGGTTTCAGCTTCGAAACGGTATAAAGTTCATCCAAATCCGAGTCCCGTAGCTCCAGTTGTCACCAAAACAAGATCGGTTGTCAGAACTGCCTTCGAATTTGGACAGTTCTGACAGGAATGTTTGGACCCATTTTTCTCCATGCTCTGTATTGACTCAGCTTTTGATCCAAACGTGAAAGTTATAGCCTTATGTCCTAGCTTTCTAACGCCTTTGGAATTTCTTGATTTGGATTTGTGAGCTGTGAGTTATGGTCCAACAAACAAACCCTGTTCGTCACCCGAACACGTAAATTTCTGGTACTGTTTTCCATAATTTCGACCTGCTTCCATTCAGATCTAGATTAAGGTGTCTTCATGAGAATGGTAGCCCTTCCTCATAGCTTCGAAGTGGTGTCTCACCCACTTTGATCCGACATTCCCAACCTAACTTTTGATCAAAACAGTTTTTGGTGCCAAATCTGGCCGTTTCCGTTGCCGTTTCCGCACGCGTGCATGTGCCGATTTTGCCGTTTTGTTTAATTTGCGTCCTTTAGTAGTTGTTTGTGTGATGATATGGCTCAACCTTCTGCTACAGGCGAAGGCGGGCTAGACGGAGCCGATGGGGCCTACTAGCTGGCGACTTGAATTCATTTCCGTACTTTCTCTCGTTATACTTGCTCTTTAGGTGAGTGATCAGGATTTTTGTGTAACTCAATACAAAAAATGAGTTTACTATGAATGGGCACTTAGGCGAGGGTGTACTTTATCGCACTCGATCTAAACCCCATTAGTTGCTATTCATACCTGTGAAATATGATTTTTATGATTTGTTATAGAGCATTCATGGCTTGTGAATATTTGCAGAGCATTTATTGCTTGAACCAGAGCATTTATTGCTTGAACCAGAGCATTTATTGCTTGAAACAGAGCATTTATTGCTTGAAAAATATTTTAGAGCATTTATTGCTCGTGACTTGGGCAAGAGAAGTGAGCTGTGTAGCTCAGGATCTTAAGGGTCAACCAGTGATCAAACTCGACAAAAGAGTTGGCTTGGGAGCCACCCGTATCCTTACTATGTAGTGTTACTTTTCTGCTTTTGCTTTGCTCTTACTGGTCAAATGTTGACATGTAAAAACTACATTTTTACCCCTGGTTACTCACTAAGCATATAGCTTACCCCATTCTATTTGTTTTCCTTAGCAGGGGGCCGACGCGGGGATCGCTCGGGAAGGTGTTTAGATAAGTTGAACTTGTACTTGTTAGAAGTGGACTAGTAAGTTGTATATATTTGTTATGGTGGTTAGAGTTATCAGCTTTTCTAGGGTACTTCTGGTACTCGTGGTTTGTATAACTTGATATACTCGTTTATGTAATTATTGCAGAATTTGATGTAATTTTTGAGATTTATATTGTAATCTGTTTGAGGAATGTAGTGAGCGACTGAGTCCCAGCGAGAGCCGGGCAGGCGACCCGCCGAACCCTCTGGTTCGCCTTAGGGGGAGGTGGGGCCGTCACATAGCTCCACGGCCACGACTACGTCTCCCGTCCATATATGTTTTCCCTCTCTCTTTTCTTTTCTTTTTCCCCAAAAAGGTAATTTAGTAAATAAACACAGTAAATTGACTACAGTAACAAATTCTAGCATTCCAAATACATAAATAAACAAATACGCACATAACACGCCATATCAAGAAGACGGATAAGCAAATACACAAATACATATCAAGTTGGACAGATAACCATGCACACACAGGTATACTAATGTCATGTAGTAACAATATACAGGTAAATCAAAAGGAAAAGGTGAAGTCGTCTCAGTACCAGCCCGTCCAGTCTCTCACGTCACTTACTATCCAAACTAGATGTCACTGACCTCTTGTGCTCATTCTAGCCAGACAAAACCTGTTCATGTTCCCAAAATGCAAGTCTCAAGTACTTAGCAGCGCCGCAACTCTAGAGTACTCAGGCACGAGAATCCGACATAAGATAATTCACATCTCGAGCTGCAGTCTCAAGAGTAAACTATCTACAATCGGAATTCCTACCTGACATACCTATCTATGGTCCTCAGATACCATGAGAGAGATTTAAGGCCTATAACATTCACAATTCATAGCTTATACTCGAATGAGCACTTAGTCCTTTATACTCATTCACCACTTAGTCAAGGCTCACTCCGCGTAGAGACCACGTGAAGCAGCTATAGGTTTTATCCCTCAATCGCTTAACTTTCAAGTCAAATCGAATCCCACAGCCCGGCATCCTAAACGTCAAGCCTAGGATACACTATAGAGATCTGAAGCCTAAGCTCTGATACCAACTGTGACAGCCCCACTTCCCCCTTAGGCGAACCAGAGGGTTCAGCGGACCGCCTGCCCAACTCTCGCCGGGACTCAGTCGTTCACTCACACAAATCAGAAATAGAACCACAAGAAATCGCAAAACGAGGATTCAAAACTTAAAACAAAACTTATATACATTGCTATCTCAGAAAGAAGTACAACCGTCGAGAATACAAAAGTCCTCAAGTCACCATACAACCAGCCCGTGCCAAGCACTAGGGCGAGAACCAAAAAAAAAACCAAAACTTGACCCAGCCAGTCTATACAGAGCTCTCGTCCTTGCTCGCCTTCCCCTGTTAAGGAAAAGAAAACTAAAGGGATGAGCTAAAAGCTCAGTGAGGTTCCGAACATAGAATCAAGTCATAAATCAAACGATAAGTCAAGAAACAGTTACAACATTTACAATAAACCATACATGAAAAGGATACGTTCGTTCGTTCATTCGTTCGTTCGTTCATTTTCCTGTCATTCCCCTTTCCTTCATTCATTTGAAAATGCATTTTTCGTTTATACATAAAACCCTCGTTCGTTCGTTCATTCGTTCATTTCATTCGCCCTTTCCTGGACATTGGCCAGGCTCCACCAACCTACAAGGTAATACTCGAGTATACCAAACGTTCACCCAGGTCACCATATCGTCCGACCGAGTCTGCTTCTGGCTCGAGTCGATCGGTAACAAGGGGCAGTGGCCAGTTCAGCCAAAAGGCTTACATTCATGCACAAGTAACATTTCATCATTCAATCATTGAAAATTTCATAATCATTTAGGCTGAGTGCGATAAAGTACACACTCGCCTAGAAAACTCGTTTTGGCTAATCATTGAAAGCGTTTAACATGTTATCAGTCATATATACAAGCCATATAATCAAGAAACATAACGAACAAGGAACACTCACCGAATTATGCAAAATAACGTCCAAAATGTCCTATCGGATCTTACCGTCGGTCACCGAGAAAACCTATGATTCAACGGGAAAGAATATTACAATTCATCTAGTAAAACAAGTAAGTGGAGTCAAGGAACTCGACTAGTTACGAGTAAAACGGATAAAGTGAAAATAAAGCCATTTGGATCTGTGGACGGAAACAACTAGGGTGTCATAAACCAAACTCAAAGGGTTATAACAGTTCCAATGGAAAACACTTGAATCAAAGTTAAGTCGGAATCCAACCAGATTGGCTCAGAAATATTATTTTTCGGAATCATTTATGTGGTTCAAAATCAATATACATTCAAGTAGGTATTATGGCCTACATGTCTTGACTGAGAAAACCTTAGGTCATACCTCTATATTTTGGTAGTAGTAAATATACTTTTGAAGGTTCAAATGGAAAAGGTATCATGTTTTAAGATGGAAAACGGTCATAGTATGCCAAACGAAAATATACAAGTTCAAATAGAAACTTAGCCCTCGAGCAAAAATTTGGGCAGCACGCCCTTTGTATTTTCCTATTTCCAGCCATTTATGGCTTCATTATTTTCCTCAGCCAGTCCCAAAGTCATGCAAATAAGTTCATTCAATAGCCGTTCAGTAAGCTCCAAGTAGTACAAGTACAATTCAAGCTAGGGAAAAGTCCGGAAATGAAAGTTAAGCTCTAAACCATAAAAATAGTTTTTGACATCATTTTACGGTTTTGTCACCATTGGCACTACAATTATCGGATGGAGGTGTAAGATACACCGTTTCGAAGCTAAGAGATAGGGTTACAATGTTGAAGAAGGCTACTCAGTCCAGTTTCTAGCACAATCAGGTCAAAAATTCAATATACTAAACCAGAACCGCAAAAACAGGTTCATCAACCGTATTCTGGTTCAAACATCATAAGTCAGGCTACCTAAGTCCAAATCAAGTGATTCGAAAGCCATCCGAAAGATAAGATACAAGGATACAATTCTTAAGAAGACATCAACAACCAAATCAGAAGCATTCCCAATCAAATTAGCCAATCACAGAAGCAATTCTCAAGTTCGGGTAGAAACAGGGTAGCAGGGGTATTTCAGTCTTTTCACAAGCTACGTTGCTCCGATTGACCTGAAATGTTGTAGGAATCTCTAAAATATCATTCCCTACAACTTTCATGTTTTAACCCAAGGCCAATTCGGCCTCTAACTATGAGCTACAGTGCCGGGCAGAATGTAAGAACATGAAACCCTAACTTTCCAAATTTCTTCCAAAACAGAAATTTCCTGCAATTAACCACTTTTTCCACCTTCTAGCTTCCTTAAATATCATTTCCAATCATCATACATGACCCCATAATAATAATCATATGAAAACAGAAAAATCACCAATAATTATAAAACTTCACCAATTCAACCAAAAGTCACAAAATAACACCTAAAACCATCTATTTAACTCACATAAGCCATCAATTGAACATTAACAAGATTAAAGGAAAGGTTCCTTGGTCACTTACCTTGCAAACCCAAGAAAAGAAGCAACTTGGTACCTTAGCCTTCCAAACCACTTCACAACCAAGCTTAACTTCACTAAACTAAGAGGTTTTATGGAGTAATTTGAAGATTAAACGGTTTAATTGAGAGACTGGGCAAGATTAGAGGTAAGATTGTGGAGAGTTTCTTTTCTTTTCTCCTTGTGAGAAGGTCGGCCAACAAGAAAGAAATAAGAAGAGATTTTGGGTCAATTTTGTTATATGGTAAAGGTAAAGTTAAATGGTCAAAGTCCATGACCAATAGAAAAGTGCCACCTAGCACCCTTTTTGTTCATGGTTATCCTTTTGTCTCTCCAACAATAATCCACTTAAGGTAACCTCTAATTATCTCTTAGTACCTGCTAAATTAAATCCGGTATACACAACTTAACCTAATTGGCCGAATTTAACCGAACTTTCCGCACTAGCGGGTCCCACGTCCGATATATACTCTTAATTTCTCAAAAACTAACCGATACTAGAAAATAACTTAAAAACCCTATTTGCTCATAAAAATTATCTATAAATTTTCCTAATAAAGAAAATGCAGAAATATGCCATTAAATAGAATAAAACCCAGAAAATGAGAAAATTACGGGGTCTCACAATATGTCTGGTACCTCATTGAGCGCAAGCTCACCCCTTTCTGTTACCTTTGTTTTTCCTTACAGGGTTCCATGTTTTGAAACCAAGATTTTTGGAAGAAAAGAGTTGAGCCAGTTATAGGACTTCTTTTGTTTATGCTCTTCTGTAACTGAAACCCTAATTGTATTTTGTATAGCGTGAATACTCTGGCTTGTATTTTGGTTCATTGGTTCAAGACTCCGATGTAAATCTATGTATAAGCGTTTAATTGACGTCCCGTACTTCCGTATGGTTTGGTAAGCTCTGTTTAACCCTGGGTGGTCTCCAATTGTATGTTTTTGTTGAGTTCTCGCGCGTCCTATCTAGGGTTTGAGTGATTTGACTCTGTAGTCCTGGCGAGAGCTGGGCAGGCGGTCCGCTGAACCCTTTGGTTCGCCTTAGGGTGAGGTGGGGCTGTCACAGGTGGTATCAGAGCTGCTTCGCGTGGTCTCTGCGCGGAGTGAGCTTGGGCCAAGTGGTGTTATGGTCCTGCTTTCGTGCATGCGTCTAAAGGTATAAGTGCTCTTTTGAGCATAAGCTATGAACTGTGCATGTTATAAGTGTAAAAATATTTATCATTAAATTTGAGGAAGATAGATCTGCATGTCGGGTAGGAATCTTTAATATGGATGATTTACGCTTGGGACCGGCCGGCTCGAGTTGTGAATTATCTTATTTAGGATTCTTGTGCCCGGCTACTAAATCGATGAGAGCCTAGGTTAGAAAGGACTTAGGCGAACTAGAAAGGCGATTCTATGAAACTTCGTGTGGTCTGTTCGGGTGTGGTTAAGCGTGAACAACTTTGATTAAGATATAGATGGTGTTGTTGTCATAGATTATGGACGGAGCCCTAAAGGGGGAAAAGCTCTTCGTGAGTTATTTTTGTACTCGTGACCTAGTCTGTCTATAGTATTTTCGGATAATTCCGCTACTTTCATGGATCTCTCATATTTGTATCTAATTGACTGCTACTGTGTGACTGGTTCGGTCCAGTTGTGTGTATATATGCTTTTGATCTGTGTGTACCTCTTGTTATTTGCTTATGTTTATAATTATCTTTAATATTATCTTTGCACCTCGACCCTAGATTGACTTAGATTAATGGAGGGCACACGTAGTGGCCGAGGACGTGGGCGCGGGCGTAGGCAAGCCACGCCGGACAGAGGTGCTGGGGAAACCTCATATGGACCAAACCCTGAACCTAGGATTGACCCCAACGTCCAAATAGCTACTGCCATGCAGCAAATGACTGATTTGCTAGCCCAAGTGGTGCACCAACAGGGTCAAAACCCTAACCCCAACCCTGGGAACCCTGGTAATCACATAGAGGGCGAGGATAATGCCCTTGAGAGATTTTAGAAGTTCTCCCCACCCAAATTTCTTGGAGGCCCTGATCCTGATGTGGCTGAGAAGTGGCTGGAGAAGATGATCGATATTTTTGCTGCTTTACACTATACCGAAGAGAGACAGGTGACATTTGCTGTCTTTCAACTAGAGGGAGCCGCCCATTCCTGGTGGAATGTCATTCGAATGAAATTGGAAAGAGAACAAACCCCGAGGACGTGGGCGAACTTTACGAGAGAATTTAACGCCAAGTTTTTCCCTCCTCTAATCCAAGAAAAGAAGGAAGATGAATTCATTCGGCTTCGCCAGGGAACTCAGACCGTAGCCGAGTATGAGAGTCAATTCACTCGGTTGTCTAAGTTTGCGCCCGAACTGATCGTAACCGAACAAAGACGGATAAGGCGTTTTATTCAGGGACTAAATGTTGAGATTCAAAAGGATTTGGCGGTAGCTCAACTTAATACCTTTAGTGATGCTGTGGAGAAAGCCCAGTGGGTTGAAAATGAGAGGCTACAAGTTAGAAATTTCCAAACCAAGAAAAGGGGCTTTCCTGAGAGCAGCTCAGAACAAGCGGATAATAGTACAACCCCTAAAGTTCGAAAGGGAAACGGGGAAGTACGGCTACCGGGGGTGACAGGTGGTGTTCCACAGGGGGGATAAGTCTCTGCTACTCGTGGTCCCTGTAAATATTGCGGAGGGCCAAATCATACGGAAGCAAATTGTTGGAAGAAAGAAGGGAAATGCTTGCGCTGTGGAAGCGCCGAACATCGGATTGCTAACTGTCCAGCTCGCCTGCGCGAGCGGAGAGGGACTCTGCCACCAACCAAGACCAATTCTCAGCAACCAGCCAAGATCAACCCTGGACAGACGAAAGGAGAAGGGACTGGATCGAAAGCACCAGCTCGGGTATATTCTCTAGAGCAGCATCAGGTCCCTGACTCGTCTGAGGACATAGAAGGTACGATCCGTTGGGTACCTTAGGTTTTGATAGATTCCGTTGATAAGAAAAATTTCGAGGATGAAATTTCTTTAAGGGGGAGAGAGTGTGAGGACCCGTAATTTTCTTAATTTCTAGGTTTTATTTTCTTTGAATTGCACGTGCTTTTTTCACATTTTCTTTATTCGAAAATTTTAAAACATAATAATTTTATTAGTAAATATAGTTTTTAAATAATTTTTCTAGTATCGGTTAGTTTTTGAGAAATTAAGAGCGTATATCGGATGTGGGACCCGCTAGTGCGGTAAGTTTGATAAAATTCGGCCAATTAGGTTAAGTTGTGTATACCGGGTTTAATTTATCAGGTGTGAAGGGATAATTAGAAATTACCTAACTGGATTATCATTGGAGAGACAAAAGGATAAGTGTTAAACTTACAAGGTGCCACGTGTCGCTTTTTCATTCGAGCTTGGACTTTGACCATTATTTCTTACCTTTACTAATACTCAATTTTGACCCAAAACTCACCCAATTTTGCAAGCCTTTGGCCGGCCCTCTTGACAAGAAGAAAGAAAAGAAAACTCTCAACCTTTTGCTTCTAATCTTGCCTAAATCTTGCAAACCAACCGATTAATCTTGAGCTTACTCCATAAAAACCCTTAAGTGTGAGGTTGTGAGGTGATTAGTGGAGTTATTTGGAAGCTTAAGGTGCTAAGTGGTCTCTTTTCTTTGGTTACTAAGGTGAGTAGTGAAGGAATCCCTCTCCTCTATCTAATGATGGTTAATTCATGACTTGTGGTAGCCTAAGGGATGAAATTAAGTGTTACTTCATGATTTTGGTTGAATTTGGTGAAGTTTTATAATTATTGATGATTTTTCTGTTTTCATATGATTATCATTGTGTGGCTATGTATGATGATTGGAAATGATGTTGAAGGAAGCTAGAAGGTGGAAAGTGTGGTTAATTGCAGAAAATTTCTGTTTTGGAAGGAAATGTTGAAAGTAAGGTTTCATTTTCTTACATTCTGCCCGGCACTGTACCTCATAGTTAGAGGCCGAATTGGCCTTGGGTTAAAACATCAAAGTTGTGAGAAATGATATTTTAGAGATTCCTACAAAATTCAGGTCAATCAGAGTAACGTAGCTTGTGAAAAGACCGAAATACCCCTGCTGCCCTGTTTCTACCCGAACTTGGTAATCAGTTCTGGAAATTGGTTAATTTGATAGGGAATGATTCTGATTTGGTTGTTGATGTCTTCTGATTAATTGTAGCCTTGTATCTTAGCTTTTGGATGGCTTTGGAATCACTTGATTTGGACTTAGGTAGCCTGACTTATGATGTTTGAACCAGAATGCGGTTTGTGTATCTGTTTTTGCAGTTCTGGTGTAGTATATTGAAATTTTGACTTGGTTACACTCGGAACTGGATAGAGTAGCCTTCTTCAACATTGTATCCCTACCTCTTAGCTTCGAAACGGTGTAACTTTCACCTCCATCCGATAATCGTAGTCCCAATGGTACCAAAACCGCAAAATGATGTCAAAAACTGTTTTTATGGTTTAGAGTTTAAGTCCATTTCCGGATTTCCCTGGTTTACTCTAGTGCTTATACATTCTTATGGAGCCCTAATTTGGTGGTATTTGGAATTGGTTTATGACTTGTAATCGAGTTTTATTGTGCTTATTTGAATATTTTAGGGCTTGACTTTCATTTCCGGTCATTTTCCTAGCTAAATTTTGTACTTGAATGACTTTAAGCCTAGTGAACGGCTTTTGGAAATGAGATTATTTTTGTATGAGATGTTGGGACTGATTTGAGGAAATAATGAAGCCATTAATGGCTGGAAAATAGGTAAACACAAGGGATATGCTGCCGAAATTTTACTTGAAGGCTAGTTGGATTTACTTGTGACTTGAGCGAAGGGTTTTAGGGTTGTTCATGTCTTTGATACCAACCGCCACCTTTTACTCCAAAATTACATTGTTATTTCTTTGCACTGGTAGCTAATTTGATCAGGCACACGACTTATAGTGAGTCTTATTTATGCATTTCGTGTACTGGATTCGTGAAAGTGGGAACCATAATTGTTTCACCTTGGTTATTTTAGGGTTTCTTGTGATTAAAGCTCTCTTTTGGGCAAAAACTTTTGAGGTATTTGTACTGAAACCGGTGAGTGTACCATTCCCCTCACTTGTTGTTGTTTAACTCGGTTTCTGTATATGCAATCTGTGATATGAACGACTGAACTATCTGTTTATTCTGTTTGAGACGAGGGTGTACTTTATCACACTCGTTCTCTTGTCTGTTCATGTGCCAATTTTGAGTGCGTATTTGAATCTGCTATCTGTATCTAGTATCTGTATTTGTATCTGTTTTGACGTCGTTTGGAAGCTAGTATCCAACGACCTTTCTGTGACCTCTGAGCTCAACCCCAGTGGCTAGTTACTCGAGTCGGGCCGACAAGGGCCTGGTCGATTAGATAACGAACCACGGTAGTCTGTTTTGGGATCTTTGGGTACTGAGACCCTTGATTCCGGTATACTCGAGTATTACCATTTCTGAACTGATTGGATTTTGGGCCCGGTAGGGGTATGTGAGGTGGAAGGAATCGGAGAAAGTGGAGTCTACGGTATTGGTTACTCCTTTAGCGTTGACGGAGTGTCAACTATTATTTCGATCAAGTTTCGGTGAAGCAAATCGGAATTTGGCTCCTGAGAACCACCTGTATCCTTCCTATTTGAATCATTGGTTCTAATTACTTTACTTTACATCTGGCATGTGTGCCTGATTTGTTAAATGTGAAATGCCATGATTTTACTGCTATATGTCTGGTACCTCATTGAGCACAAGCTCACCCCTTTCTGTTACCTTTGTTTTTCCTTACAGGGTTCCATGTTTTGAAACCAAGATTTTTGGAAGAAAAGAGTTGAGCCAGTTGTAGGACTTCTTTTGTTTATGCTCTTCTGTAACTGAAACCCTAATTGTATTTTGTATAGCGTGAATACTCTGGCTTGTATTTTGGTTCATTGGTTCAAGACACCGATGTAAATCTATGTATAAGCGTTTAATAGACGTCCCGTACTTCCGTATGGTTTGGTAAGCTGTGTTTAACCCTGGGTGGTCTCCAATTGTACGTTTTCGTTGAGTTCTCGCGCGTCCTATCTAGGGTTTGAGTGATTTTGTCACGACCCCACCTCCCCCTAAGGCGAACCAAAGGGTTCGGCGGGCCGCCTGCCCGGCTCTCGCCGGGACTCAGTCGTTCACTAAAGTCCTCAATTGAATTTAAGATAAAATCTCAAATAGACATCAAATATTCCAAACTTTACATATCAAAAGCGAAGCGTCCACGCTTCCACTGCGCCACTCTGATCCTTGATCACAATTATTATACAGGAGAAAGTCCAAAACTAGACTATTACACATCCAATCAATTCTAAACGTTCAATACAATCCCAATATGAATGATTACACAAAAGGAAATCCAAGTTCAATCCATACATGAGATAATCCATGAATAAACACTACAAGCCCTTCCTTCGCCTTGAGCCCTGTGGAGGGGAATAAAACATTTTGGGGTGAGCTAGAAGCTCAGCGAGTAACCAAGAAATTCAGTTATCAAATCAGTTTCACAATCGTTCATTTCAATAATGTCATGCTTCAACAATCAATGCACTTTCACTTCTCTCATGAGCCAGTGAAATCATGGTTCTTAGACGTCCAACGCTCCAAACAATCATTTAACATTGAACATTAACATTGAACATTGAACATTGAGCCCATTGGTGCTCTACAGGAAGATTAAACGGTGGAGGAAACGTCGGAGTCTAGCACACGAATTCCAAGTACTCATTTGAGTCAAAACATGTCAAGAACTTATATGCCGGCACACAGGATATGCAATCAAAGAAACGATGCAAGAAACATTTTAAAGTAACGTTGCAAGTAGTTTAAGGTCACTCACCTCCACGGCTCATAATCCTTGTTCAATATAGCCAATTCCATCATTCAAGTCCAAGCCTTTCACTTGAAACTTAAGGTAACCAACGCTATTAAAATCGGACAGCATTTCCCCTTAATTCCTTTATTTTCCAACCTACAATCAAACCCAATCACATAGCAATTAACCACAATTGCTCAAAACCAGAAAACAGTTTTGACGTCCTTTTGCGGTAATGGCACCAAAGGCGCTACGATTGTCGGATGAAGGTGCAAAACCCACTGTTTCGAAGCTAAGAGATAGGGCTACAACAATGTAGAAGGCCACTCAGTCCAAATCCCAGCACAACTAAGTCAAAAATGCAGAAAACCAACCCAGAACCGTAATTGCAGGTTCACAAATCACACTATGCTGTAATTAGTCCAACTCAGTCTATACAGGTCCAAATGCATAAATTCCAAAGGCATAAGGTAGCTAAGACATCAAGCTACATTTCATAAGAAGACACCAACATCCAAATCCAAAGCAATTCCAGTCAAAACAGACGATTACAATCACAGTTCGCACATTCTGATCTCCCAGAACAGCAACAGTAAAAACGGCATAACTCACTCTACACTACTCCAAATTCCCTGAAATTTTGTAGGCACTTCAAACTCATCAAAACCTACAACTTTCATGTTTTGAGCAAAGTCCAATTCGGCCTCTAACCCTATGATCCAAAACCGGACAGAATTAGGGGTGATAAAACCCTAACTTTCCACAATTCAATCTAAACCCAAAATTGGTTGCAATTTCCTATCATATGCACCTACTAGAGCCATAGCCCCTTATTACCAACCATCAAAAACAACCACACCATCAAGATCACATAAAACCAGAAAATTCCTCAAAAAAATAAAAACTTAACCAAATCACTTCAAACCAAGAAATAAACCACAATTTCTAACACAATAGCCACCATTAGGCATAAATTCAACATCATTAGGTGTAAGAGGATAGTCAATCACTACTTACCAAGTAAAAAAGAGAGAGGAAGTTGTAGGACACCTTAGCTCTCCAAGAAAACTTCACTAATCAACTTACTAGCACCTAATGGAAGGATAATATGGAGTAGAAACTAATTTAGGTAAGTGGTTTGGATGATTTGTGCTAGTTGGGAGCTTGAAAATTGAAGAAATCCTCTTCCTTCTTGAGCTTAAGAGAGCCGGCCATGGAGGAGTAAAAATGAGTGAATTTTGAGCAATTTTTAAGCTATTTAACCTTTTGGTCAAAAAAGTCAAAAATTGGAATAGTAACTCTTAAATCCTATCCAATGATACCATGACACTTGGCACCTCATTAATGCATTCCTATCCTTTCTTTTCTCTCTCACATCAATCATTTTACACACTCTACTTATCTCTTAACACCCGATAAATTTTACACAGTATCCGAAACTTAACCTTATTGACCGAATGTTTCCGAACTTTTCGCACTAGTGGATCCCACGTCCGATATACGTTCTTATTTTCTCAAAATCTAACCGATACTAGAAAAATCATCTAAAAACTATATTTACTCATAAAAATTATCTGGGGAATTTTTCTAATAAAGAAAATGTAGAAAAGGCGGGCGTTTAAAAAAATAAACCCTAGAAAATTAGAAAATTTCCGGGTTCTCAAACTCATTTTTTTTTCGGGGCGTCACAATCTCCCCTCCTTAAAAGAATGTCGTCCTCGACATTCCCTCTTGTACCAATCAAGTCAAGACATCCCGCAAAAATCTCTCAATCGTCAAATCAAACCCACAGTCCGGCATCCTAAACTTCAAGCCTAGGACACACTACAGAGATCTGAAGCCTAAGCTCTGATACCAATTGTCACGACCCCACCTCCCCCTAAGGCGAACCAAAGGGTTCGGCGGGCCGCCTGCCCGGCTCTCGCCGGGACTCGGTCGTTCACTAAAGTCCTCAATTGAATTTAAGATAAAATCTCAAATAGAAATCAAATATTCCAAACTTTACATATCAAAAGCGCCACGCTTCCACTGCGCCACTCTGATCCTTGATCACAATTATTATACAGGAGGAAGTCCAAAACTAGACTATTACACATCCAATCAATTCTAAACGTTCAATACAATCCCAATATGAATGATTACACAAAAGGAAATCCAAGTTCAATCCATACATGAGATAATCCATGAATAAACACTACAAGCCCTTCCTTCGCCTTGAGCCCTGTGGAGGGGAATAAAACATTTTGGGGTGAGCTAGAAGCTCAGCGAGTAACCAAGAATTCAGTTATCAAATCAGTTTCACAATCGTTCATTTCAATAATGTCATGCTTCAACAATCAATGCACTTTCACTTCTCTCATGAGCCAGTGAAATCATGGTACTTAGACGTCCAACGCTCCAAACAATCATTTAACATTGAACATTAACATTGAACATTGAACATTGAGCCCATTGGTGCTCTACAGGAACATTAAACGGTGGAGGAAACGTCGGAGTCTAGCACACGAATTCCAAGTACTCATTTGAGCCAAAACATGTCAAGAACTTATATGCCGGCACACAGGATATGCAATCAAAGAAAACGATGCAAGAAACATTTTAAAGTAACGTTGCAAGTAGTTTAAGGTCACTCACCTCCACGGCTCATAATCCTTGTTCAATATAGCCAATTCCATCATTCAAGTCCAAGCCTTTCACTTGAAACTTAAGGTAACCAACGCTATTAAAATCGGACAGCATTTCCCCTTAATTCCTTTATTTTCCAACCTACAATCAAACCCAATCACATAGCAATTAACCACAATTGCTCAAAACCAGAAAACAGTTTTGACGTCCTTTTGCGGTAATGGCACCAAAGGCGTTACGATTGTCGGATGAAGGTGCAAAACCCACCGTTTCGAAGCTAAGAGATAGGGCTACAACAATGTAGAAGGCCACTCAGTCCAAATCCCAGCACAACTAAGTCAAAAATGCAGAAAACCAACCCAGAACCGTAATTGCAGGTTCACAAATCACACTATGCTGTAATTAGTCCAACTCAGTCTATACAGGTCCAAATGCATAAATTCCAAAGGCATACGGTAGCTAAGACATCAAGCTACATTTCATAAGAAGACACCAACATCCAAATCCAAAGCAATTCCAGTCAAAACAGACGATTACAATCACAGTTCGCACATTCTGATCTCCCAGAACAGCAACAGTAAAAACGGCATAACTCACTCTACACTAGTCCAAATGCCCTGAAAACCGGACAGAATTAGGGGTGATAAAACCCTAACTTTCCACAATTCAATCTAAACCCAAAATTGGTTCCAATTTCCTATCATATGCACCTACTAGAGCCATAGCCCCTTATTACCAACCATCAAAAACAACCACACCATCAAGATCACATAAAACCAGAAAATTCCTCAAAAAAATAAAAACTTAACCAAATCACTTCAAACCAAGAAATAAACCACAATTTCTAACACAATAGCCACCATTAGGCATAAATTCAACATCATTAGGTGTAAGAGGATAGTCAATCACTACTTACCAAGTAAACAAGAGAGAGGAAGTTGTAGGACACCTTAGCTCTCCAAGAAAACTTCACTAATCAACTTACTAGCACCTAATGGAAGGATAATATGGAGTAGAAACTAATTTAGGTAAGTGGTTTGGATGATTTGTGCTAGTTGGGAGCTTGAAAATTGAAGAAATCCTCTTCCTTCTTGAGCTTAAGAGAGCCGGCCATGGAGGAGTAAAAATGAGTGAATTTTGAGCAATTTTTAAGCTATTTAACCTTTTGGTCAAAAAAGTCAAAAATTGGAATAGTAACTCTTAAATCCTATCCAATGATACCATGACACTTGGCACCTCATTAATGCATTCCTATCCTTTCTTTTCTCTCTCACATCAATCATTTCACACACTCTACTTATCTCTTAACACCCGATAAATTTTACACAGTATCCGAAACTTAACCTTATTGGCCGAATGTTTCCGAACTTTTCGCACTAGTGGATCCCACGTCCGATATACGTTCTTATTTTCTCAAAATCTAACCGATACTAGAAAAATCATATAAAAACCATATTTACTCATAAAAATTATCTGGGGAATTTTTCTAATAAAGAAAATGTAGAAAAGGCGGGCGTTTAAAAAAATAAACCCTAGAAAATTAGAAAATTTCCGGGTTCTCAAACTCATTTTTTTTTCAGGGCGTCACAGATTTGACTCCGTAGTCCTGACGAGAGCTGGGCAGGCGGTCCGCTGAACCCTTTGGTTCGCCTTAGGGTGAGGTGGGGCTGTCACATATCCCAACTATCCGAGAAGTCTAGAACACAAGCTCTCAGCATGTCCTCCGGTGTTTGTACGGTCCTGACTGTCCATTCATTTGGGGGTGGAAAGTGATATTTAGTCTTAGGTATCAATCCCTATAATCTCTTGGTAGATCAACCAAAATCTAGACGTGAATTTTGGGTCCTAATTTGACACTACTTTCACAATTCATTTTTAGACTAGATATCACATTCTTTCCCTCTTTTGAAGGTTTCGTCCTCGAAACCTACAAGATATAAACATCAAAATAAATTAACAAAATTTCCAATGTTCTTGCAATACATCTTGGGAATTATTCCTACAATGTGTAAATTGGATATCCTTATTGAATTCCATCAAGCTTCTGCTGCGCACTCTTATTTTCCTCAATACCTCCCATCTTCATATTTTTATAACTCAGATGAACATAATATCTCTCACAAACCCAACGTTCTAAATATCAGCTCATAACGCTCTATAGAGATCAACCTATTAAAAGGATGTCATAGACACTAACAGTACCATTTCTTTTTTTGTCACACAATTTATCACAACTTACTTATTCACTATCACAAAAAGTAATCCTTATCTCGATATGTGGGTTCATGCCCACTGTATTTGTAATTGGTAATGGAAATCCCTTATTTTCCTCAAATCTCATATCTGTCTCATTTCAAATTTCAAAAAAGATTAATAATACCTCAAATAGCATCACTCCTATTTTCAGGTCCTATAACCTGAGTTATTATACCACTAAATGCCATAAGAATCTTATTTCCTTTGGTCATTTTTTTTCCTAGCTCAATTCAATTTTTCCGAAAGCATAAATATCTCAAATATCACTTCACAAACCTCTTCATTATACAAAAATATAGAAAATTTTATACAAAAATTATCACCAAATTCTCATATAGGAAATTAATAACTTTATCATAACCTTGGTAAAGTATTTATTTATGTGTAGAATTTCGAACTCATATAGGTTTAGAAACTGAAAATGTTTTGAAATACATAAGTCAACTAACTATACTTCTTGCAGCATTAGAATTTAGAGTACAAAGAGAATTTATCAAGAATTATTGTTAAATTTTTCTATACGATAAGAAATTTTTTTTTGTGGAATACTTTTATCTAATGCTCATTTTGAGATTGGATAAGTATAAAAAAAAACATTCTGCACAGGATTACAAGATATAATTATTTAATGTATTTTTTTTTCTTATAGATATATACATATATATTTAGAAACTATACTTACCAAGCAACTGTAAGGTAAAGGTACATATTTAAAAATTCTGATAAAATACTATTTGTGCAAATAAAATTTTGGTTTTACCGTTTATTCATTTTTAGGTAAAAAGTATGTAAAATTATATATCGTAAGAAATTTATAAAATATTTATTGCCTGATCATGATGTAATAATACCAAAACTAATAATATCAGCTAGTTTAATAAATGTCTTGAGTATTAGATCTAATTATCGTAAACCTCAAAATAAGTCAACAAAATTCCAAGATCCAACGTGTATTGCTTGCGTTCGATGACATCATATTGTTGATCATTCATACTTTCGTTGTGCACTCTAATTTCCTCAATATTTTCAGTTTTCTCTATACTAGACTTCAACTAGACATAAGATTATCCATAGATCTGACATCCTAAATGATAAACTTGAAATGTACTATAGAGATTAAAACTTACAAAAAGAACACCCTAAATACCCTTTTATTATTTTTTTTTGTAAGTGTCAATCATATCTGGCAGATGGGTTTGGTTACCTTTTCAACTTAACATATACATATAGTCACCACTTACTTACTAAAAATAATCATCATCTCAATACCTAAGGTCATTCCAGTAAATTCGTAATCTAAAATTCTAATACCATTAGATGTTATGGAGTCACTTATTTTCTTTTAATCCCTTATCCATTTCATTCCAATTCTCAAAATCACAACTATCTTCAGTATCTTTACACCTACTTCCAACTGTCACAACTTGAGCTTTGATATTACTAAAAATCACAGCAATCTCTTATTTCTTTTGATCTATTTTTCCATCTCCTTTCAATCTTCAAAATCAATAATAACCAAACATAATTTCTCACACTCCTAGACCATGTAACCTTGGCTCTGATACCACTAAAAATGTCACGCCCCGAGCTTGCACGTGCCCGTCACGTGGCATCCGCCGTATTCTCAAATCCCGCTCAAGAATAAGTGTGAGGACCCGTAAAATTCTTTATATTTTTCTTAAAAATGCCATTTTATTTGGAAATTATTACTTTATAATGGCCCCACTACTCAATCACCCCATAATAAGTGCAAATGAACCTAGAAAGTAGGGTTTCACTTTTCGTTTTCAAGTTAGGAAGAATTAGGATTTTCACATTTTTTTTCGTAGTGTGATTATTTGGTACGGAGTAAGGATCAAATTTGGTGCTTAAGAGTGACTTTTAGGTGAGAAATAATATGTGATTAGAAGCAATGATAAAAAGTTAGTGAATAGGAAGTAAAAACCCGAGTACGTGTGATTTAAGGAAAAACGGTGCGAACCGACGTGTACCGTGCACTACCGATTGAACACACCACTTGATCATCACTTTCTTACCATATAAGCTCATTAATATTTGTACAAAATATCCCCTCATTCTCAGCTAGCTTTGGCCGAAAATGTTGACCAAATTTGCAAGGAAAAGAAAAAAAAATGAGTGGAAATTGGTGATGCCACTTGTTGGCCATCTAGGGCCTTGACCAAGACCAAATTGTCTTGCATTCTTATCACCATTTAGCTTCCTTTCTTCATCATTTTATGCTTGCTTTGGCCAAGAGAGAGGGAGAGAAAAACCAAGGGAGAGATACACCAATCCATCTTGAGTTTGAGTCACTTAAGTGAGGAAACAAGAAACTAATCCGATTAAAATTTTCTTTGAGTGTTTAGCTAATGGTGTGTTGGTGAAAGTTTGGAAGGAAAAGATAGGGCTGCTCTTGGAAGTAACTCTAGTAAGGTAATATTGCTGATTTACCATTTCTTACTCTTAATCTTGCTTAACTTGGCATAGCACCTTAAATTTGTGGTGGATGATAGCTATTATAATGATTTGGATGGATATAGTGTATGTTCTTGAGTTACATGAGTAAGGGTTTGAATGATTTTCTGCCTATACTTGCAATATGGATAGTATATGTTGTATCTAAGTTTATATAAGAGGTTTTGGTAGTGATTGAAGCAAGAAATGAAGAAAGTTTCCTTTGAAACCATAAAATTTCAGATTTCTGGAAAACTATAGCTCAGTTTTGTCCGGTTCCAGTTTGTGATGTTAGAGGCCGAATTAGGCTTAGCATAAAACATGAACATTGTATAGAATGATGTTTTATAGATTCCTACAAAATTTCAGCCCAATCGGAGTAACGTAGCCTGAGAAACGACCAAAATACCCTCACTGCCCTAGGATGCATCTAGTGATTAGTTTTAGACAGTTCATCCCATTGACTGTGTCTATTCACTATGATTCGTGCTGATTTATCCATTTTCCAAAACATAAAAGTTTTATTAATCTGTCTTAGATTTTCAACGCCTCCAAGAACGCCTTAAACGGACTTTGGTAACCTGAGATATGGCCATTTAAATGCAGTACGGTTAACTTTCTAGTTAGTTGGAAGTTGGTTCTGTGAATTGGGAATTTGACTGGCTTACACTGGAAATTAGACTAGGTGCTCTTCACCAAAGTTGTAGCCCTTTGTCTTAGCTACGAAACGGTATAAGTTTTACCTCAATCCGATAAGCGTAGCCTCGGATGTGTCCATTCCGTAAAAACCCGTCAAATCTGTCTTTTGTTAAACTTCATTTCCACACATGTCATTAGCTTGATTTTTGTACTTGTATTACCTTGAGCCTATTGAACGGCTATTGAAATGAATTTGTGTTGTGTGTAACTTTGGGTTTGATTGAGGAAAAGAATGAAGCCATAAATGGCTGGAAATAGGAAAATACAAAGGGCGTGCTGCCCAAATTTACGCTCGAGGACTAGAGAAATATACTTGCGACTTGAGTAAGGGTTAAGAGTGATTACTACTTGAACCATCTAGGATATTTGCGTCTTCTTTTACCAAGGTATATAAGTAAGGACTTGGCCGAACTTATACCCTTGAGAAATAAAATAATGACTGCTCGGAGTATGTTTTCCTTGTACTTTCGACTCAAATGGCATTTCCAAGTATAAATGTTACAAAGTTATATAGTTTGAAAAGCGAGCGAGTGTTTCACGAATATTCTCCAAGTGAATTTCCATTTCTTGATTCTTATTGAATGAAACGTCTAAGTTCTGAAACAAAGTTTTATCGTAGATTTGGACTCCGAACCCGGAGTATAACCCAGACGTGATTACTAGGGGCACTTCGTTTTGGTGAGTGCTTTCAAATACCTAATTGAACTGGACACTTGTTTCCAATACTTGATCAATATGATTAAAGGATATATGATTGGTTTGATCGGGCAAGAGTGTACTTTATCGCACTTGCCCTTATTTGATATATACTTGTTTATTGTTGAAATCGATTTGATATACTTGTTTATGATGTGCGCACTTCCTGGAATTCCAGAAACCCTGCAGCAAGTTACTCGAGTCGAGCCGGCAAGGGCTTGGTCGATTGGGTAACGAACCCTGGGTCTCATGTTTGTCGAGTGGAGTGATATCTCCTCGACTAATCGGTATACTCGAGTATTACCACCCGTGTTTATTGAGGATTTTGGGCCCAGTAGGGGGTTTGAATGGTGGACGGAGAGTAGTGTAAGTGGTGCTCTACTGGATTGGTTCCTTTACTTGAAAGTTGACGGAGTGTCAACTATTACATGATCAAGCTCCTTGATGTGAGACGGATCTAGACGAACACCAAGTTGGGATGTTTTGCGGAACTTTGACCCTTCTAGAATCACGAGCCACGAACTAAGGAGATTCCTTAACCCACGACTAGCCACTTTAGTGAACCAAAAGTATAGATAGAAGAACGCCACAATCAAGGAGACTACTTGATTGATAAGTTCGTTGAACAACTTGAGATTAATTCTCAAGTATTCAAAGGAAATTCTCTTGAGACAAGAGAGAGTGAATAAACTCACATATGTTTTATAAAATCTGAATTATTCTTTAATGAATGAAAACCTAGGCTATATATAGCCTTACAGGACTCAAACCCTAGAATGTCCAATGGACGACCTTGCCCTTCATTAAGGGCGAAAATGTCTAACAACTAATTGACTAAAATTAAGACTCCAAATTCGGCCAAAGTGAAGTGAAAATTGACCGAAATTATTAATGCTAACAAACAACTAATAATGGAAACTAAAACCCTAATTAGCAAGCTAGTACTCCGCGAACTAGTCTTTACTTGAATCTTCCAATTCCTCATGTGCTTGAATGGAATGGGCCTTGGTCTCTATATTCTCATCATTCCCCTCCTCTTAAAGGCGATTTGTCCCCAAATCATGACTCTTCTTACAAAACAAAGGTGATGAGAGCATGTGTATAGTCACCAAGCAGCCTGCATGTCGCCTTCTCAAGCGAAGAAAGATCAAGACACCCTTGTGGGACACCAGGAAAACTTGTGGTGGTGGTAGATACATGTTGCGGACAGCAAGAGTTCCATGATAATGGTTACACAAGTGACGTCTCAAGCCTATGGGTGGACCGTGAGCGGACGCCCGGTGAACCAAGGTTTGGTTGGGCTGCGCGTTGTACGCATCAAGACGTGCAAAAGCGGCATCAAAGGCCATTGTAACCCGACTAGTGCTGGTTGGAACAAGTAGAACTGGTACAACACAAGGGCTTAGATTCTCTTGAATCCAACCCTTACCAAGCAACTCCTCCACTTGTCGTTGTTGCTCCTTGGTTTCCTCAGGATTGGTCCTATATGGTGCCTTGTTTGGAAGGGAAGATCCAGGAATGAAATCAATTTGATGTTCAATTCCCCTTAATGGAGGCAATCCATTAGGTATATCCTCAGGAAAGACGTCTTGATACTCCTGTAAGAGGTTAGTAATAACACTAGGCAAAGAAGCATCAAGAGCATTAGTGAGTAAGGATTCCTTGCCAAATAAAATAAATAAAACCTGATTAGAATGCAAGGCCTTTCTCACATCTTTCACCTTGGCAAGCATGCTGGGTTTTCTCTCTTGTGCGGGTACGAAGACCGAATGAGAGTGATCCAACTTGCTTGAAGAAGGGTCGGCCAACACTAATTTCTTAGCTTTGGCGTTGTCCTTCTTGGTGGTAGCATGCAAGTCATACTCTTTTTGTAGACTAACTTGATCCTCATGTACTTGTTGAGGTGTAAGAGGTGCAAGTGTAATCTTTTTACAATTATGCATAAAAGAGTATTTGTTCAAGAAACCATCAAAAGTGACTCTTTTGTCAAATTGCCAAGGACGCCCTAAGAGTATATGTGCAGCTTGCATTGGTACTACATCACACATAACATCATCTTCATACCTACCAATGCGAAAAGTAACCAGAACTTGTTTAAGAACACGTACCTCTCCACTGTTGTTTAACCACTGAAGCTTGTAGGGACGGGGGTGCTCACTAGTTGGCAAGTTTAGTTTCTCCACCATCAATGCACTAGCAACATTAGTGCAACTTCCGGGGTCAATCACCAAGCTGCATACCTTGTTGGTCACATGGCACCTAGTGTAAAAGATGTTGTCACGTTGAAGCTCATCCTTACTAGCTTGCGTAGCTAGGGCCCTTCTTGCTACCAATCCAACTTTGTCTTGAGTTGGAACTTCCTCTATCTCATCTTCCTCTTCAACCAAGGGAGGCATGTCCTTGTAATCCTCCTCTTCATCATCAGTGACAATGTCTCCATTTGGTAGGACAAGCATGGTCCTTGGGTTTGGACATTGACTTGCAATATGCCCAACTCCTTGACACCTCCAACATTTGGTGTCACGATTCCTAGGTTTTGAAGTTTCAATTGTTGGTTTTGAAACAACCTTGGAGTCGGCTTTAGTAAAAGGTGGCCGTGAGCTTGACCCTTGATCTTGCTTCGGCTTTGGAGTGGTCCAAGTATTCGAACCTCTCTCTTCCCTGCTAGGCTGGAATGGTCGAGTAAATGTTTGTGGATGAGGGTTAGAATTTCTGGTTGTACCCCTCCTCTTGAGCCTTTGGTCAATCTTGATAGCCTTCTCCACCATATCTTCTATCTCCACATAGTATTGAAGCTCCAGTTGATCGGCTATGTCAACCCTCAGACCATTGAGAAATCTTGCCATTGTAGCCTCTCTATCTTCTTGAATATCAGCTCTCAACATGGAGATTTCCATGTCCTTGTAGTAGTCCTCAACTGAGCGTTGACCTTGTGTCAAGGTTTGAAGTTTTTGGTACAAGTCTCTATGGTAGTGACTTGGTATAAATCGCTTCTTCATCAGTCTCTTGAGCTCAGTCCAAGTGGTTATAGGTGGCTCTCCACACCTTCTTCTGCTTGTAGCCACTTGTTCCCACCAAACTATGGCATAGTCGGTGAATTCGACTACGGCAAGTCTCAATTTTTGTGCATCGGTGTAGTCATTACAATCAAATACTAGCTCTACTCGACTCTCCCATTCAAGGTATGTATCCGGATCAGATTTGCCTTGGAATGGAGGAATCTTCATCTTAATCCCCTTGATGGCATCACCGATTGCTCTTGTGTTTCGCTTTGGTCTTCTTTGCTCGTATGCCTCATGTTCCGAATCAGCATTGGAGTCACTAGATTCCCCCAGGGTGGATTGTCCCCTAGATTTCCTAGAAGAAGCCCTAGACGAACTTAGTTGATCAATTTGCTCATGGATTGTTTCCAACCTTTGGTCAAATCTCCTCTGCATTTCCTTCCACATATTATCCATTTTAAGTGATAACTGAGCAATGGTAATTTCATGTTCCTGAGACATGGTGAAACCTGCAAAACTTGACAAATTGTTAGTAGAAAATGCCTCACTTGCTCCCTTAAGTGTTTCACTCCTCTCGTGTTTTCACTCAAGTGTGTGTGGCACTCTAATGCTCTCACCAATTCACTTCTCAAACCACTTGTTTGTTTCCTTTGAAGAAATCAGAAATTTTCTCAAGGAAGTTCAATCAAACTTTAATCAAAATAGCTCCCAATTGTATTAAAGGAACAAGGAAACAAAAAGTAGAAATGGAAAGCTCAAGTAATGAATAAGGGATGGAAGAGGAAAGAATTGATGTACAAAGAAAAAGAAAGTCCAAGTACGATGATGGAGTTCCCAAGTGCTTTACTTAATTGCCCAATTGATTTTTGAAAACAAGTTAGGTGTTGGACTTATTTGGAAATTTCCTTAAAGTCGGCTAACCAAACAGAATTATTACCAAAATTTTTCCAGATTCCCTCTCCAAAAACCTTCCAAAATTTTTCCAGATTCCCTCTCCAAAAACCTTCCTAAAGTCAGCTATAACAAATCAGAATTGTTCCCAAAAAAAATTCCAGATTTCCTTCTCTTTTGAAACCTCCCAAAGTCGGCTGCAAAACAGAATTTGGTAGCTAAAAAAATTTCCAGATTTCTGCTCCTTTTAAACCTTCCAAAGTCGGCTGCAAAACAGAATTTGGTAGCTTCCTAACCGCTGAAAATTTCCAGATTTGTTACCTTATCAAATCAGAATAGCTTCCACGAAAAAAATTCCAGATTTCTTGTCTTCTTAAATTCCCCTCAAAGTCGGCTGGAATTTCCTAAAAAATTTTTTTGACTCTAAGAACACACAATTACTCGGCTGTTTTTTTTGGGTAGAATTCCAGAATTTAATGTCAATCCAATGTTCTCCTTCAATCCTCCAATAATTATCAAGACATGTATCAAAGTTTCAAGACTTCAAGATTAGTTTCAAGAAACTCAAGAAACCCTAGATTATGGTAGTCCCTCTCCAAGATTCCAACCCCAAACAAGTTCAACCACAAAATCAGTTTAGGAAATTAATTAAAACAACTTGGTGGAATAAACTAAAGTTTGGACAGATTTGGCAAGAAACTTGCGCCCAAGGAAACCCTAGCGGCTGGATTTTTTTTTTTTACTCTAAACCAACACAAAACTTCAAGAACAATATAACAAGACACCAAAATAAGAAAGAAACACAAGTTATGAACAAAAGTTTTTTTTTTCGGGATGAACAGTGTCGCTACAGTAGCGATGAACAGTATCGCTACAGTGCGGCGCGGTGAACAGTATCACTACAGTAGCGATGAACAGTACGATGCTACAGTACCTTTTTTTTTTTTTTTTTTGTAATAACAATCGGACTTGACACAAAGAGAGACACGACCAGATTTGCAAAATAAAATTGACTAGGAAGCTTACGAACAAACTCAACGGGATATACTTGATGTCGTCGACTAGCTCTGAATACCAACTGATGTGAGACGGATCTAGACGAACACCAAGTTGGGATGTTTTGCGGAACTTTGACCCTTCTAGAATCACGAGCCACGAACTAAGGAGATTCCTTAACCCACGACTAGCCACTTTAGTGAACCAAAAGTATAGATAGAAGAACGCCACAATCAAGGAGACTACTTGATTGATAAGTTCGTTGAACAACTTGAGATTAATTCTCAAGTATTCAAAGGAAATTCTCTTGAGACAAGAGAGAGTGAATAAACTCACATATGTTTTATAAAATCTGAATTATTCTTTAATGAATGAAAACCTAGGCTATATATAGCCTTACAGGACTCAAACCCTAGAATGTCCAATGGACGACCTTGCCCTTCATTAAGGGCGAAAATGTCTAACAACTAATTGACTAAAATTAAGACTCCAAATTCGGCCAAAGTGAAGTGAAAATTGACCGAAATTATTAATGCTAACAAACAACTAATAATGGAAACTAAAACCCTAATTAGCAAGCTAGTACTCCGCGAACTAGTCTTTACTTGAATCTTTCAATTCCTCATGTGCTTGAATGGAATGGGCCTTGGTCTCTATATTCTCATCACTCCTGATGATGAAATCGGAAGTTGGCTCCTGAGAGCCATCCGTATCCTTGTGCTTTGGAATGATTATTGTTTATTGGATTATTGTTTCTTCTGAAAACTTTTATACTTGCTCATTTTGAGATTGCTACTTGAAGTGTTATTGCTCACTTTTATGAACTCTTCATGCTCGTTACTTTGCTATATCAAAAACTTGTACTTATAAATAATGGTCAATTTGCTATTTGGAACCTCACTGGGCTTTTAGCTCATTCCACGCCATTTGTTTTTCTTACAGGGGTACGAGCGAGGCGTGAGATATGTAAAGACTAGCGTAGCCTAGTTGTTTCTGACTTTTGACTTGTACTCGCGCTATCACTCGATTAGGATAATTGTACTTGGATTGTATACACTTTGAACCCGTTTGGGTATATAGAGGCTTTGTATCTTGAATATGCATCGATGTAAATTGTAAGCGTGAATTGCGATGTTATTTATTGCCGATGGATGTATGCACGTGATACGAGTGAGTGAGTCCTGGCGAAAGCTGGACAGGCAGTCCGCCAAACCCTAGGGTACGCCCAGGGGGAGGTAGGGCCGTCACAGATGGTATCAGAGCTCCTATCGAGCTCGTGCCGGGAGAAGGTTCTCGGACTGTGGGGATTGACTTGTTAAGTGTGGAACAATTGTCTGTTGTTAGGGACCTTAGATATGTATGTTGGGTAGGAATCTCTAATACGGGTGATTTGCTCTTGAGCCTGGCCAGTTTGAGTGGTGAATTATCATATTTTCGGATTCTTGTCCTCGAGTACCAAAGAGTGATACCTTTACGATAAGTTGAGATCTGGCGTAATATTAAAATAAGTTTGGATGGCGAAAGCAAAGGCACAGGGAATGCGAATAGTCTGGACTTGAAATATATTAAAGATATTCGTGGGATTTGGGATCCTTATTATTCACGTGCTTCGAGTTTTGATTAAGTGTAGTGCTTGAGCAATACCTAGGGTTAATGTCCTATAGGTTATGTGAATTGTTTGCTATGTATATAAAGAACATGTTTATTATGCATTTTATTGCCTCTATTTATCCTTTTGAAACGTGCTACATGAGCCATACCTTACCTTGTTTACATGTCTATAGTTGGTTAAACCCAAAACATGGAGGGTAGAACAAGTCAAGCCAGGGGAACTAACCGAGGACGCGGTCCTTGTCGTGGCCGTGGGGGTAGACAAGCACAGGAACCGATGCGAGAACCGAGAGAAGAGGGAGAGGCAACAATTGAGCCACAACCTGGACCCCAGGCTGGAGGGAGAGATCAAGTCGCAACTGCGATCCAACAAATGACCAATATCCTCGCTCGCTTGGTGGAGCAACAGGGTCAAGTCCCTGTGAATCAACCTAGGGATGATATGGGGCAAGATAGGGCCCTGGAGCGATTCCAAAAGTTCTCTTCACCTAAGTTCCTGGGAGGACCAGACTCAGAGGGAGCCGAGAGATGGCTAGAGGCCATGATCGACATCTTTGCCGCTTTAAACTATACAGAGGATAGGCAAGTACAATTTGCGATTTTCCAGTTTGAGGGTGTGACAGCCCCACCACCCCCTAAGGCGAACCAGAGGGTTCGGCGGACTGCCTGCCCAGCTCTCACCGGGACTCAGTCGAACCTCAATCAAATCCGAAATAAAACCACAAGATCAAACGAAATAACAATCCAAAACTTAAAGCGAAACTTATATACATTTCTATCTCAAAAGGAAGTACAAATATCGAATATACAAAGGTTTTCAATTCGTCATACATCCAGCCCGTGCCAAGCACTAGGGCGAGAACCATTACAAAACAAAAAAAACTAGACTAGGCTAACCTACACTGGGCTCTCGTCCTTGCTCGCATCCCCCTGTTAAGGAAAACAAAACTAAAGGGGTGAGCTAAAAGCTCAGTGAGGTTCTGAACACATATTCAACAATAAAGCCAATACATTAACCATCGATAATCAATAATTCAAGAAACATTTACAATGGAAAGCGATAATAACACATACATTAAAAGGATACGGGCTCACAGGGAGCCATGCTTTCGTTCGTTCATTCGTTCTCCTGACATTTCCCCTTATTCCTCCAATTGTTTGAAAATGCATTTTTGTAAGTAAAACCCTCGTTCGTTCGTTCGTTTCATTTCATTCACCCCCTTCTGGACGTTGGCCAGGCTCCACCAACCTACAAGGTAATACTCGAGTATACCAACATTCACACCCAGGGTCACCATATCTCCCGACCGAGTCCGCTTCTGGCTCGAGTCGATCGGTAACGAAGGGCAGAGCCCAGTTCAGCCAAACGGCTTACATTCATGCGCAACTAGCATTTAATCATTTAATCATTGAAAATTTCACATTTATTTAGGTCGAGTGCGATAAAGTACACACTCGCCTAGAAAACTCGTTTTAACAATCATTGAAAGCATTAACACATTATCAATCAATAATAACAAGCCAATAAGTCAAGGAAATATAACAAACAAGGAACACTCACCTATATACGCAAAACAACGTGCAAAATATCCTTCCGGATATTATCTTTAGTCACCAAGAAAACCTAAGATTAAACAAGAAAGAATATTACAGCTCATCTAACACAAACAATTAGGTGAAATCAAAGAACTCGACAATTGATGAGTAGAACGTATAAAAGATTTTAAAGTGAAACGAGGACATTTGGACCCGTGGACAAAAATAACTAGGGTTTCACAGTCGAAACGTAAAACCCAACTCAAAAGGGTTATAAAATTTTCCAATAGAAACACTTGAACCAAAGACAAGTCGGAATCCAACTAGATAGGCTAAGAAATACTATTTTCGGGATCGTTTATATGGTTCAAAATCATCTCATATTCAAGTAGATATTATAGACTAAATGTCTTAATGAAATTCATGTAAAAGGGAGGACAAAATACCCAAGAAAACCCTAAACCACTCCTTTTTATTTGGTAAGCGTAAGTAAACATTTGGAGTTTCCAATTGAAGAAGGATCATGTTTTAAGATGGAAAACGGTCATAGTATTTGCCAAACGAAAATATACAAATTCAAATAGAAACTTAGCCCTCGAGCGAAAATTTGGGCAGCACGCCCTTTGTATTTACCTATTTTTCCAGCCATTTATGGCTTCATTATTTTCCTCAATCAATCCCAAAGTCACACACAATATCATCTCATTTCAATAGCCATTCCATAGGCTCAAAGTCATATAAGTACAAAAATCAAGCTAACAACATGTGCGGAAATGAAGTTTAACAAAAGACAGATTTGACGGGTTTTGCGTAACGGACACATCTGAAGATACGCTTATCGGATTGGGATGTAATTTATACTGTTTCGAAGCTAAGACAGAGGACTACAATTTTTATGAAGACCACTTAGTCCAAATTCCAGTGTAACCTAGTCAAATTCCCAATTCCCAGAACCAAGTTCCAACTAATCGGCTAATTAACCATACTACCTTTAAATGGCAATATCGCAGGCTACCAAAGTCCGTTTAAGGCGTTCTTGGAGGAGTTGAAAAGATAAGACAAAGACCTACAACTTTCATGAAGACCACTCAGTCCAGTTCTCACCATAACTAGGTCAAATTTACCAAAACAACTCCAGATTTTCCAGTTTGAAATTCAGTCCAGTCCTGCTTTATTCACTCATATCTCAGTACACACAACTCCAATTCAGGTAATTCCAAAGTCATTTGAAAACTAAGATACAAGGATATAATTCTTAAGAAGACATCATCAACCAATTCGGTAATATTACTGGTCAAACTAACCACTTACAGAGGCTGATTTTCATTTTCGGACAGAAACAGGGCAGCAAGGATATTTCGGTCTTTTCACAGGTTATGTTGCTCCGATTGAGTTGAAATTTTGTAAAAAACTATAAAACATCATTATCTACAACTTTTATGTTTTGTGCTAAGGCTAGTTCGGCCTCTAAAAAGGTGAAATAGAACCGGGCAGAAGCAGGGCAGGTTATCATCCAAGCTGGAATTCATGCATTCAAGTGCTAATCTTCCACAAAACAACATCTAAAGCAACTAAAAACCACTAATAAGCAATTAATTGAAGTAAACAGGATGTTCTAGGTAAAATACCTTAAAACCACAAGAAAGGTAGTAGCTTGGAGCTTGTCCCTTCAAAATCACTCCACTCAATCCTTTAATCCACCTTAACAAACAACTTTGATGGAGGGTTTTGCAAAAATTCTGGTTAGAATTCAAGATTGGGCAAGAAATTGAAGAACAAATAAAGTTTCTCTCTTGGTTTCTTTCCCTCAAGGTGGCCGGCCAAGGAAGCTTAAAATGGGATAGAAATTGGGTCACAATTGAAGTTTAGGAAAGTGAAATACTCTTAGTCAAAGTTCACTCACTAATTGGGTCGTGACACGTGGCTCCTCTAAGCTTTAATCTTATCTTCTTGTCTCTCCATACTAATTAATCTAGCTAACATATAATTGTCTCTTAACACCTCGTAAAATAATATCACTTAATATAAAACTCCAACAAGTTGCCAAAATATAACGCATTTACCGCACTAGCGGGTCCCACGTCAATAATACACTTCAAATTAACGTACACTAACTCATATTAGGAAGATGATTTTAAAATTGTACTACTTGTAAAAATGCATAGAAAATTTAATATTTTCAAGGAAAGTATAAAATATAGTCAAAGAAATAAAATAATGCTGAGAAAATGTGAAAATTTTTGGGTCCTCACAGAGGGTCCGGCCAGGGCTTGGTGGCATGTGGTTCAAGCTAAGTGGGAGAGAGAGGGAACCGCATGGACGTGGGTGAATTTCGTGCGAGAGTTTAACGAAAAATACCTCCCACCTATCGTCCAAGAGAAGAGAGAGGATGATTTTATTAAGCTTCGACAGGGAACTTTAAGTGTATCTGAGTATGAAACCCAGTTTACGAAACTATCCAAATTTGCTCCTGAACTGATAGCTACGGAGCAAAGAAGAGTACGGAGGTTTGTGCAAGGGCTCAATGTGGAAATACAAGAGGCCTTGGCTGCAGCCCATATTAATACGTTTACGAAAGTTTTGGAGAAGGCCCAAAGAATAGAAATTGCTAGGGCATAAGTGAGAGCTTTTCATACAAAAAGGAGAGGCGCGCCTGGTGGAAGTCAAAGGCAAGGACAAGGTGATTTAGATATGCCACCCTCTAAGATGGGTCGAGGAGATGGTGGCGAGAAAATTTCAGGGACATCTAAGGAAATTACTCCAAGAGGAGCCTCGCGTGGCAGGGAGCAAGCAAGAGGTGCCACACAAGGAGGTCAAACTCGAGTATCTTGTGGGTACTGTGGGAAGGCCAATCATACGGAGAATGATTGTTGGCTAAAGGCAGGAAAATGTTTATAGTGTGATAGTGCCGAGCACCAGCTTGCAACTTGTCCTCGTAGGTCACACCTAAACCCTGAACAAGCAAATGTATGAGGGACTAAGCCAAGAGTGCCAGCTAGAGTGTACACCTTGAACCAACAGGCATTACCTGAACCATCGGAGATAGTAGAAGGTACGATTCGTGAGTTTTATTGTTAAGCTAAATTTTGGCTACAGTGAGACCTGAGAGCAAGAAATGGATATACAAGAAAATACCTACGTTATTTAGGAGTGCATGGATGAATTTCGAGGACGAAATTCTTTTAAGAGGGAGAGAGTGTGA
This sequence comes from Coffea eugenioides, assembly GCF_003713205.1. Lineage (NCBI taxonomy): Eukaryota > Viridiplantae > Streptophyta > Magnoliopsida > Gentianales > Rubiaceae > Coffea > Coffea eugenioides. The sequence goes on from NW_020864038.1 coordinate 56,232, forward strand.
GGACCCGTAAAATTCTTTATATTTTTCTTAAAAATGCATTTTTATTTGTAAATTATTACTTTATAATGGCCCTACTACTCAATCACCCCACAATAAGTGCAAATGAACCTAGAAAGTAGGGTTTCACTTTTCGTTTTCAAGTTATCGCGAATTAGGGTTTTCACATTTTTTTTCGTAGTGTGATTATTTGGTACGGAGTAAGGATCAAATTTGGTGCTTAAGAGTGACTTTTAGGTGAGAAATAATATGTGATTAGAAGCAATGATAAAAAGTTAGTGAATAGAAAGTAAAAATCCTAGTACGTGTGATTTAAGGAAAAACGGTGCGAACCGACGTGTACCGTGCACTACCGATTGAACACACCACTTGATCACCACTTTCTTACCATATAAGCTCATTAATATTGTGCAAAATATCCCCTCATTCTCAGCTAGCTTTGGCCAAAAATGCTGACCAAATTTGCAAGGAAAAGAAAAAAAAATGAGTGGAAATTGGTGATGCCACTTGTTGGCCATCTAGGGCCTTGACCAAGACCAAATTGTCTTGCCTTCTTATCACCATTTAGCTTCCTTTCTTCATCATTTTATGCTTGCTTTGGCCAAGAGAGAGGGAGAGAAAAACCAAGGGAGAGATACACCAATCCATCTTGAGTTTGAGTCACTTAAGTGAGGAAACAAGAAACTAATCCGATTAAAACTTTGTTTGAGTGTTTAGCTAATGGTGTGTTGGTGAAAGTTTGGAAGGAAAAGCTAGGGCTGCTCTTGGAAGTAAATCTAGTAAGGTAATATTGCTGATTTACCATTTCTTACTCTTAATCTTGCTTAACTTGGCATAGCACCTTAAATTTGTGGTGGATGATAGCTATTATAATGATTTGGATGGATATAGTGTATGTTCTTGAGTTACATGAGTTAGGGTTTGAATGATTTTCTGCCTATACTTGCAATATGGATAGTATATGTTGTATCTAAGTTTATATAAGAGGTTGTGGTAGTGATTGAAGCAAGAAATGAAGAAAGTTTCCTTTGAAACCGTAAAATTTCAGATTTCTGGAAAACTGTAGCTCAGTTCTGTCCTGTTCCAGTTTGTGATGTTAGAGGCCGGATTAGGCTTAGAATAAAAAATAAAAGTTGTATAGAATGATGTTTTATAGTTTCCTACAAAATTTCAGCCCAATCAGAGCAACGTACCCTGTGAAATGACCAAAATACCCTCACTGCCCTAGGATGCATCCAGTGATTAGTTTTAGACAGTTCATCCAATTGACCGTGTCTATTCACTCTGATCCGTGCTGATTTAGCCATTTGCCAAAACATGAAAGTTTTAGTACTTTTTCTTAGCTTTTCAACGCCTCCAAGAACGCCTTAAACGGACTTTGTAGCTTGAGATATGGCCATTTGGAGGTAGTACGGTTAACTGGCCGGTTAGTTGGAATTTGGTTCTGTGAATTGGGAATTTGACTGGCTTACACTGGAAATTAGACTAGGTGCTCTTCACCAAAGTTGTAGCCCTTTGTCTTAGCTTTGAAACGGTATAATTTTCACCTCAATCTGATAAGCGTAGCCTCGGATGTGTCCATTCCGCAAACACGCATCAAATCTGTCTTTTGTTAAACTTCATTTCCGCACATGTCGTTAGCTTGATTTTTGTACTTGTATTACCTTGAGCCTATTGAATGGCTATTGAAATGAGTTTGTGTTGTGTGTAAATTTGGGTTCGATTGAGGAAAATAATGAAGCCGTAAATGGCTGGAAAATTAGGTAAATGCAAAGAGCATGCTGCCCAAATTTACGCTCGACGACTAGAGAAATATACTTGCGACTTGAGTAAGGGTTAAGAGTGATTACTACATGAACCATCTAGGATATTTGCATCTTCTTTTACGAAGGTATATAAGTAAGGATTTGGCCGAACTTGTACCCTTGAGAAATAAAATAATGACTGCTCGGAGTATGTTTTCCTTGTACTTGCGACTCAAATGGCATTTCCAAGTATAAATGTTACAAAGTTATATAGTTTGAAAAGCGAGCGAGTGTTTCACGAATATTCTCCAAGTGAATTTCCATTTCTTGATTCTTATTAAATGAAACGTCTAAGTTTCGAACCTTGGTCGATTTTTAAAGTTCTGAAACAAAGTTTTATCGCAGATTTGGACTCCGAACCCGGAGTATAACCCAGACGTGATTACTAGGGGTACTTCATTTTGGTGAGTACTTCCAAATATCTGATTGAACTAGACACTTGTTTCCAATACTTGATCAATATGATTAAAGGATATATGATTGATTTGATCGGGCAAGAGTGTACTTTATCGCACTTGCCCTTATTTGATATATACTTGTTTATTGTTGAAATCGATTTGATATACTTGTTTATGATGTGCGCACTTCCTGGAATTCCAGAAACCCTGCGGCAAGTTACTCGAGTCGAGCCGACAAGGGCTTGATCGATTAGGTAACGAACCCTGGGTCTCATGTTTGTTGAGTGGAATGATATCTCCTCGACTAATCGGTATACTCGAGTATTACCACCCGTGTTTATAGAGGATTTTGGGCCCAATAGGGGGTTTCAATGGTGGACGGAGAGTAGTGTAAGTGGTGCTCTATTGGATTGGTTCCTTTACTTGAAAGTTGACGGAGTGTCAACTATTATGTGATCAAGCTCCTGATGATGAAATGGGAAGTTGGCTCCTGAGAGCCATCCGTATCCTTATGTTTTGGAATGATTATTGTTTATTGGATTATTGTTTCTTCTGAAAACTTTTATACTCGCTCATTTTGAGATTGCTACTTGAAGTGTTATTGCTCACTTTTATGAACTCTTCATGCTCGTTACTTTGCTATATCCAAAACTTGTACTTATAAATAATGGTCAATTTGCTATTTGGAACCTCACTGGGCTTTTAGCTCATTCCACGCCATTTATTTTCCTTACAGGGGTACGAGCGAGGCGTGAGATATGTAAAGACTAGCGTAGCCTAGTTATTTTTTACTTTTGACTTGTACTCGCGCTATCACTCGATTAGGATGATTGTACTTGGATTGTATACACTTTGAACCCGTTTGGGTATATAGAGGCTTTGTATCTTGAATATGCATCGATGTAAATTGTAAGCGTGAATTGCGATGTTATTTATTGTCGATGGATGTATGCACGTGATACGAGTGAGTGAGTCCTGGCGAGAGCTGGGCAGGCGGTCCGTTAAACCCTAGGGTACGCCCAGGGGGAGGTGGGGCTGTCACAATACGAGGCAACATTGTCACGCCCAGAGCCCGCACGTGCCCGTCACGTGGCATCCGTCGTATTCTCAAATCCCGCTCAAGAATACATGGCAATATTTAACTAGTCTAAACTTCAAAAGTACGAAATAATATAACTAAAGTAATGTGCGGTACAAATCTCATATAAAAGGTAGTCTACGAATATCCAATAATTCGTACATTTATTTTCTAATGGAAACAGCAGAAACGAAAATGAATAAGACTAACAACTAGAAGTAACTAGCCTGCCAACTTCTATTCATTCAAAGCTAATAAAAGTCGTCCTCAGGTTCTTCTACGTAAACCAACTCATACTCCTCTGAATCTACAAAGATGGTAAAAAGTGGGTTGAGCGACAAAATGCTCAGTAGGTAATATCTACCCCTCTGTTGGACCATGTACTTGTAATTCTATTGATACAAATCAATCATTTGCGCATCGATCACATCCATAATCTTGAAAGTAACGTCGTTTATAAAACAATCAGTAGTAACGAGTGGCAAACAATTTAAAAGCATCTTACTGATAAATATACATGAAAAATCATAAAGTCATAAATCATTTCGTATCAGTTCATAAATCCCATTTTAGATCAGTTCATAAATCGTTCCACATCAGCTCATAACAAGCACATGTAATGACCGGCTACTGAGTACTCATCCTAGAGATTAAGCTGTGACAGCCCCGCCTCCCCCTAAGGCGAACCAAAGGGGTTCGGCGGCCCGCCTGCCCAGCTCTCGCCAGGACTCAGTCGAGTCGTTAAAAGAAATCAAAAACATTCAGGAAGGTAATAGCGCGCTCAAACGATTCAGAGTCACGAAATGGCAAAACGAAAATCAACACCACAATGAATAGTGGTTGCCACATCACCACTCCGCCAGGAGTCCAACGAATACAGATATGGCCATATGACTCGGGAAAATATTTCCAATCCAAATAGAATACATGAACAGGGTAAATAGTTTTATACACATACGTTTGTAAATTACGGAACAAAAGAAGATAATTAGATCAAAATACATTTAGGGTTTTTCAACTATTGAGGAGCTTTACAAAACTATAATAAAACTAGCTTGACTCGTGCGTCAAAACATCTTAGCCCCAAAAGTGGTTCCCTGTAAGGAAAACAAAGATGACGGGAAGGGGTGAGCTTACGCTCAATGAGGTACCAAAAATAATAGCAAATAAGAAACATAGAACTTCATATTCAATTAATCACATATGTGCATCAAATAAAGAAGTGAACAAACACCATAGACAGAAAGGATACGGGTGGCTCTCAGGAGCCAAATTCCCATTTGCTTCACCGAAACTTGATCGAAATAACAGTTGACACTCCGTCAACGTTACAGAAGTAACCAATACCGTAGACTCCACTTTCTTCGACTCCTTCCACCTCACATACCCCCACCGGGCCCGAAATCCAGTCAGATCAGAAATGGTAATACTCGAGTATACCGGAATCAAGGGTCTCAATACCCAAAGATCCCAAAACAGACTACCGTGGTTCGTTATCTAATCGACCAGGCCCTTGCCGGCCCGACTCGAGTAACTAGCCACAGGGGTTGAGCTCAGAGGTCCCAGAAAGGTTGTTGGATACAAGCTTCCAAACGATGTCAGAACAGATACAGATACAGATACCAGATACAGATAGAAAATTCAGATACGCACTCAAAATTGGCATATGAACAGACAAGAGAACGAGTGTGATAAAGTACACCCTCGTCTCAAACAGAATAAACAGATAGTTCAGTCGTTCATATCACAGATTGCATGTACAGAAACCGAGTTAAACAACAACAAGTGAGGGGAGTGGTACACTCACCGGTGTCAGTACAGATACCTCAAAAATTTTTGCCCACAAGAGAGCTTTAATCACCAAGAAACCCTAAAATAATCAAAGTAAAACAATTGAAGGTTCCACTTTCAAAAATCGAGTATACAGAATGCACATGTGAGGCTCGACTACCAGTCGTATGCCTTGCCAAAAATTACTGATGCAAGGGTGCCAAACATGATTTTTGGAAACGAAAAGGTAACATGAAGACCTAGGCTCAAACAACCCAAAAGCCCTTCATTTCTACCAAAAGGTAATTCAAACTTAAAGGAACCAAACGGCCTAGAAAATTGGACAGCATTTCTCCTAAATTTGCTTACTTTTCCAGCCGTCATGGCTTCATTATTTCCTCAAATCAGTCCCAACATCTCGTACAAAAATAATCCCATTTCCAAAAGCCGTTCACTAGGCTTCAAGTCAAGTACAAAATTTAGCTAGGAAAATGACCGGAAAGGAAAGTCAAGCCCTAAAATATTCCAATAAGCACAATAAGACTCGATTACAAGTCATAAACCAATGCCAAATACTACCGAAAAAGGGTTCCAGAAGCATACATAAGCATTCGAGGAAACCAGAAAAATCCGGAAATGGAGTTAAGTGTTAACCCAAAAAAAACAGTTTTGGACATCATTTTGCGGTTTTGGTACCAATGGCACTACGATTATCGGATGTAGGTTCAAGATACACCGTTTCGAAGCTAAGAGATAGGGTTACAATGTTGCAGAAGGTCACTCAGCCCAGTTTCGAATGTAACCAGGTCAAAAATGCAAGATACTACACCAGAATCGAAAAAATAGATTCACAGAACGCATTCGGGTTCAAACATCATAAGTCAGCCTACCTAAGTCCAAATCCAGAAATTCCAAAGCCATCCGAAAGATAAGAAACAAGGCTACATTTCATCAGAAGACCTCAACAACCAATTCGGAAGCATTCCCAACCAAATTAACCAATTACAGACGCAACTATCAAATTCGGGTAAAACCAGGGCAGCAAGGGTAATTCTGTCTTTTCTCAAGCTACGCAACTCTGATTAACCTGAAATTTTGCAGGCATCTCTAAAATATCATTCCCTACAACTTTCATGTTTTAACCCAAGGCCAATTTGTGACAGCCCCACCTTCCCCTAAGGCGAACCAAAGGGGTTAGCGGACTGCCTGCCCAGCTCTCGCCAGGACTAACGGTTCGGTATAGAGCGAGCTACGATCCGGAACTTACAAATGCGCGCGTAAACAAGCCAAAATGTCAAAATAAAAAAAAATAAAACCGGAGTCGGCCATGAATAGTAACCGACCCGTCGAAACCCCAACCAAACATCAAGCAAATATTTACATGTTGAAATTTAGCAGATACAATCCAAAGCGGAATACCAGAGTGATTCAAAAGTGGATACAAGTACGGTTTGCCAAATCAAAAGAGAAACGGTCCCAAAAGTACATTTAGGGTTTCAATAAATGAGCTATACAAAAGGTATGTCCAACTAGCTCAATTCGGCAACCAATTATCAATTGCAGTCCAAAAGTATTTATTTTCCTGTAAGGAAAACAAAAGGAATAGGGTGAGCTAATTGCCCAGTGAGATAATACTACTCAAGCAACCAAGTTCATAGATACATCAAGCTTTTCAGTCCAATTCATCAAAAGTAAATAAAGACACACATCAATAATGATAATAAAAGGATACGGGCGGCTCTCAAGAGCCCTTTTCCTCGTTTGCATTCTTGATCGGATCTCATTGACTCTCCGTCAATGTTTAAAAGTAACCAACCGTAGACTTCACTTTACTTCCATTCCTTCCACCTAACATTCCCCTACCGGGCCCGAACTCCAAACACTTGCACTGTGGTATTACTCGAGTATACCGGAATCGAGAGTCTCGCATACTACAAGATTCCATGTAACTTTCCCCAAGGCTCATTAATTGTCACGACCAAGCCCTCGCCGGCTCGATTCAATCAACTACCAATGGGGTTGAGCTCAATGATAACAATCATGGTCGTTGGATACTCGTCCAAACGACACCAAGTCATGTACTTTTATTTCATGTAACATTCCAATAACATGAGAAATAAGTGAGAGTGATAAAGTACACCCTCACTTCAATCAATATCAATGGTGCAATAACATTTAACTCATCAAGTTCAAGTATCAAAGCCATGTAGTAACACACAAGTGAGTAGTACACTCACCAACCTCGAAAGTGATATTTCATGCACTTCCGTCAAAGGAACGTCGTGAACCACCGTCACGCCCTAAAACACGCAAACAAGTACAATGAGACTCGATAACGAGACATAAACCAATGCCAAATATTTCCAAAATAGGGTTCCATAAGCACACACAAGCAATAGAGGAAACCAGAAAAATCCGGAAATGGAACTAGCTTTAACCCTGAAAGAAATAGTTTTTGACGTCATTTTGCGGTAATGGCACCAAAGGCACTACGATTATCAGATGAAGGTCCAAGACCAACCGTTTCTAAACTAAGAGATAGGGCTACAATATTACAGAAGGTCACTCAACCCAGTTTCGAGTGTAACCAGGTCAAAAATGCAATCTACTACACCAGAACCGCAAAAACAGATTCACAGAACGCATTCTAGTGTAAACATCATAAATCAGCCTACCTAAGTCCAAATCCAGAAATTCCAAATCCATATGAAATCTAAGAAACAGGGTTACATTTCATCAGAAGACCTCAACAACCAATTCGGAAACATTCCTGACCAAAATAACCAATTACAGAAGCAATTCCTAAATTCGGGTAAAACCAGGGCAGCAAGGGTAATTCCATCTTTTCTCAAGTTACGCTACTCCGATTGATCTGAAATTTTGCAGGCATCTCTAAAATATCATTCCCTACAACTTTCATGTTTTAAGACAAGGCCAATTCAGCCAATAACTATGAGCTACAAAACCAGGCAGAATGTAATTCAAGGAACCCTAGCTTTCCAATTTTTCTTCCAAAACAGAAATTGCTTGCAATTTACCATTTTTTCCACCTTCTAGCTTCCTTAAATACCATTTCCAATCATCATACATAACCACATAATCATATTCATATGAAAACAGAAAAATCCCCAATAATTACAAAACTTCACCAATTCAACCAAAAATCAAGATATAAACCATAAAATTGCATCTTATACTACCACTAATCATGATTTAAGCATCATTAGAGGGAGGAGAGGGGTCCTTCTCAACTTACCTTAGCAAGACAAGAAAGAGGGCAACTAGTCCTCTTAGCTTTCCAAATAACTCCACAAAACAACTCACAAACACTCCCTTAAGGGTTTCTATGGAACAAAAACAAGAGTAAATGGTTGATTTGGTAGATTGGAGCAAGATTGGAGCAAACTTGGAGAGCTTTCTTTCTTCCTTTCTTGAGAGAGAGGGCCGGCCACTAGAGCTTGGAAATGGAGGAATTTTTGGTAAATTTTTAGCTTATTTAGTCAATTGGTAAGACATGGAATAGTAGTCAAAAGTTTCTACCAACCCTATGGTGACACTTGTCACCATCATTAATTGCTTGCCTAACTTTTGTCTCTCTTATACCAATCCACTTAGCATCCTCTACTTATCTCTTAACACCCGGTAAATTAATTCCAGTATCCAAAACTTAACCTAGTTGGCCGAATTTTTCCGAACTTTTCGCACTAGTGGGTCCCACGTTCGATATACACTCTTAATTTCACATGAACTAACTTATACTAGAAAAATGATTTAAAAACTATATTTTGCTCATAAAAATTATCTGGGGAATTTTCTAATAAAGAAAAGGTATAAAAGTGTGCAATTAAATAAAATAAAGCCTAGAAATTCGGTAAATTTTCGGGTCCTCACACCCTCTCCCCCTTTAAAAAAAATTTTGCCCTCGAAATTTTACCTTCAAAATTTAAAATAACCAATGGCCTGTACCTTCTCCGTCTTCAGAGTCAGAAGAAACGAGGTTCTTCATTCCAGTCCCTTTTCCACTTGACGGTCCAGGGTCGGTCTTGGTTGGTTGCTGGGTTCCTTTCTTTTCACGCGCTTTAATCGGGCAATGAGCAATTCGATGCTCGGCGCTCCCATAGCACAGACATCTCCCCCCCCTTTTCCAACAATTCTCTTCAAAATGATTGGATTTTTTACAATAGCCATAAAATGGGAGAGGGGTAGAGGGGTAGAGGTTTGATCTCCTTGTGAGGTACCTCTCAATGGTCCTACCAGAGTATCTTCCCTAAGTGCCTCCAAAATTCTCACACCACCCACTCCACGACCCCTCTTAGCAAATGGCCTACCTCGCTCACCCCGTTCTGGCCTTTGATTTTCAAGATCTTTACCCTTTTTCTGTGCATAGAAGATCTTCATTTGTGGCCTTACAATTCCTATCCTTTGAGTTTCCTCTGGCACCCCCATAGCAGGAGTGATTTGTGCCATTGCTAAGGCTTCCTCAGAAATCCCTTCGTATTTCCTTTTTAGCTCTACGTTCTGGTGCACAAGCTCAATCTTTTCTGAATACTCGTGCTTCCATCGCCTTTCCCAGTATTCGGCTAGTCTCCTTTGGACCTCTATTTCGTCTCGAAGAACCGCGAGTTCTTTATATATATCAACCCAATGTGCCATCTCACGGAGTCGCTGGAACTCAAATGATAGCCTGCCAGGTGAATCAATGGGTCATAATAAATTCTTAAGTACATGTGACACTCTCGGTCCTTGTCTTTGTTCAGCGGTTGTTTCCTTTTCTTCTCTTGACTCTTGGCCTCGCTCAGTTCCACGGCCATGACTACATCTTCCTTCCGTATGATATATAGATATATTTTTTTTTTTCCTTTTCTTTTCTCTTCCCCCCCCCTCAAAAATTTAATGAATAAACACAATAAGGTGACTAAAATAACAACATTTAGGGCACCACATACATATCAGGGAAACAAATGATCAACGACACAAATACGTATCAAAGCAGGCAATGATTCATATACACCAATACACAAACCGACGGCATGCAGTATGTGAGAACCCGTATTTTTCCCATTTTCTAGGTTTTATTATCTTTCATGGCTTGTTTTCTGCATTTTCGTGATTAGGAAAAAGTCTAGATACTTTTAAGGAGCAGATATAGTTTTTAGATGATTTTTCTAGTATCGAATAGGTTTTGAGAAATTAAGAGCGTATACCGGACGTGGGACCCACTAGGGCGAAAAGTTCAGAAAAATTCGGCCAACTAGGTTAAGTTTTGGATACTGGAATTAATTTACCGGGTGTTAAGAGATAAGTAGATGTTGCAATTTGGATTGGTGTGAGAGGAAACAAAGTGATAGACTTGCATTAAATAAGTGACAAGTGTCACCATTTGGTTGGATGACTTGTAAGACCACTATTCATTTTCTTACCAATTGACCAAATAAATCAAAAAAATACAAAAAATTCACCATTTTCTCCTTCATCTTGGCCGAGCTCTTCAAGCAACAAAAGAAAGAAAACTCTTCAAGTTTTTGGCTTCAATCTTGCTCCAATCTACCAAAAATCCACCATTGAATCTTGTTTTGCTCCATAGAAAACATTAAGGGAGTGATAGTGAGGTGTTGTGTGGAGTTATTTGGAAAGCTAAGAGGACTAGTTGCTCTCTCTCTCTCTTGTTTCTAAGGTGAGTTGTGAAGAACCCCTCTCCTCCCTCTAATGATGCTTAATTTATGATTAGTGGTGGAATAAGATACAACTTTATGGATTATATTGTGATTTTTGGTTGAATTGATGAAGTTTTGTAATTATTGGGGATTTTTCTGTTTTAAAATGAATATGATTGTGTGGCTATGTATGATGATTGGAAATGGTATGTAAGGGATATAGGAGGTGGAAAAAGTGGATAATTGCAAGCAATTTCTGTTTTGGAAGAAAATTGAAAAGTTAGGGTTCTAATGAATTACATTCTGCCTGGTTTTATAGCTCATAGTTATAGGCCGAATTGGCCTTGGGTTAAAACATGAAAGTTGTAGGGAATACTATTTTAGAGGTGCCTGAAAGATTTCAGGTCAATCGGAGTAGCGTAGCTTGAGAAAAGATGGAATTACCCTTGCTGCCCTGGTTTTACCCGAATTTGGGAATTGCTTCTGTAATTGGTTATTTTGGCTAGGAATGCTTCCGAATTGGTTGTTAAGGTCTTCTGATGAAATGTATCCCTGTTCCTTATCTTTCGGATGGCTTTGGAATTTATGGATTTGGACTTATGTAGGCTGTTTTATGGTGTTTGCACTAGAATGCGTTCTGTGAATCTATTTTTACGGTTCTGGTGTAGTAGATTGCATTTTTGACCTGGTTACACTCGAAACAGGGTTGAGTGACCTTCTGAAATATTGTAGCCCTATCTCTTAGCTTCCAAACGGTGGGTCTTGGACCTTCATCCGATAATCGTAGTGCCTTTGGTGCCATTACCGCAAAATGACGTCAAAAACTGTTTTTTTCAGGGTTAAAGCTAGTTCCATTTCTGGATTTTTCTGGTTTCCTCTATTGCTTGTGTGTGCTTAGGGAACCCTATTTTGGTGATATTTGGCATTGGTTTATGACTCGTTATCGAGTCTCATTGTACTTGTTTGCGTGTTTTAGGGCGTGACGGTGGTTCACGACGTTCCTTTGACGGAAGTGCATGAAATATCACTTTCGAGCTTGGTGAGTGTACTACTCACTTGTGTGTTACTATATGGCTTTGATACTTGAACTTGATGAGGTAAATGTTTATTGTACCATTGATATTGATTGAAGTGAGGTGTACTTTATCACTCTCACTTATTTCTCATGATATTGGAATGTTACATGAAATGAAAAGTACTTGACTTGGTGTCGATTGGACGAGTATCCAACGACCATGATTGTTATCATTGAGCTCAACCCCATTGGTAGTTGATTGAATCGAGCCGGCGAGGGCTTGGTCGTGACAATTAATGAGCCTTGGGGAAATGTTATATGGAATCTTGTAGTATGCGAGACTCTCGATTCCGGTATACTCGAGTAATACCACAGTGCAAGTGTTTGGAGTTCGGGCCCTGTAGGGGTATGTTGGGTGGAAGGAATGGAAGCAAAGTGGAGTCTACGGTTGGTTACTCTTAAACATTGACGGAGGGTCAATGAGCTTCGATCAAGAATGCAAACGAGGAAAAGGGCTCTTGAGAGCCGCCCGTATCCTTTTATCACCACCATTAATGTGTGCCTTTGTTTACTTTTGATGTATTGAAATGAAAAGCTTGATGCTTATATGAACTTGGTTGCTTGAGTAGTATTATCTCACTGGGCAATTAGCTCACTCTATTCCTTTTGTTTTCCTTACAGGAAAATAAATACTTTTGGACTGCAATTGATAATTGGTTGCCGAAATGAGCTAGTTGGACATATCTTTTGTATATCTCATTTATTGAAACCCTAAATGTACTTTTGGGACCGTTTCTCTTTTGATTTGGCAAACCAGATATGTATCCACTTTTGAATACTTTTGTATGCCACTTTGGCTTGTAAATGCTAAGTTTCAAGATGTGAATGTTTGCTTGATATTTGGTTGGGTTCTGACGGGTCGGTTACTATTCATAGCTGACTCCGGATTTCATTTTTTTTATTTTGACATTTTGACTTGTTTACGCGCGTTTGTAAGTTCCGAAACGCAATAGATTGCTCTATACTGCACCGTTAGTCCTGGCGAGAGCTGGGCAGGCAGTCCGCTAACCCCTTTGGTTCACCTTAGGGGAAGGTGGGGCTGTCACACAGTAACAATATACGGGTGAAGCAAAAGAAAAGAGATATATCGTCCCACACCCAGTTAAAATAATCCCGTCCGGTCTCTCAGGTTACTTTCTATCCAACTAGATGTCCATTGACCTCTTGAAATCATTCTGGCCAAACAATACCTATTCAGGTTCCCAAAATGCCTCAACTCTAGCGTACTCGGGCACAAGAATCCGAAAGAAGACAATTCACATCTCGAGCTGGCCAGTCCCAAGAGAAAACTATCTATAATCGGAATTCCTACCCGACATACCTATCTATGGTCCTCAGATACCATGAGAGAGATTTAAGGCCTATAACATTCGCAATTCATAGGTTATGCTCAAATGAGCACATAGTCCTTTATACTCATTCACCACTTAGTCCAGGCTCACTCCGCGCAGAGACCACGCGAAGCAGGCTCTGATACCACCTGTGACAGCCCCACCTTCCCCTAAGGCGAACCTGTAAGGCCCAAAGACAACCTAAGAGGGGGGTGAATTAGGTTGATTAAAATCTTAATCAAATTTATGCAATTTTTTGCTTAATAAAAATTTACCTTCTTTTCTAGTAATGATCAATCAAGTAGATTAGAAGAAGAGAGCAATATTGATTCGAAAAACAAGTATAGATAAGCAATGAGAATTTTATTAAACAAAAAAGAATAAGATAGAATATCAAACCGATTGTCTACCAAGCTTTCCTCAAACTTGAAGACCAATCACTAGGTTGAGCAACTTCTCTTTGATGAAAGATGATCAACTAGATGTACAATGGAGGGAGCACTTCCTCCTTGCCCTAAGCCTCACTTAGTCAAGCTAAGAAGTTTTACAATCATTCAGATAACCCTCAACAAAGCTACACTAAAGAAATTTTCAATCACAAAAGAAATGCTCACAAGAAATTCACACCACTTGGAGAACAAATCTAGCTTTGGAGACTATTTTCAAACTAAAATATCTCTTGAGATCTTGTAAACAAAGTGTGCAAAAGTACTTGTCTTGTTTAGAATCGTTTGTATTTGAAGGGGACCTAAAATGGGCTTCATTAATGCTTCTAACGGATAGAAGGCAGATGAAGAGTCAGCTAGCCGTTGGGGATGTCGGACGTCCTACAGCTTAGTCATCGTCCGATCCCATCGTCCGAAAATCAGTCAAGTTGTTGTTCGGACGTCCGATGGGATTTTATCGTCCGAGCTTCTGTGTCCGAACGTCGTCCAGAGAGTTATCAAAGCTTTGTGGAATTTTTAGGACGTCCGATGAGATTGATGTGCGTCCGAAGCATGCGTCCGATCCTTCAGGACGTCCGATGCTTCCTTACGAGCGTCCGACAGTATTTCCTTCTTGATGTTTTTCATCCTTTCGGACGTCCGATATGAGTGTCCTGTTTTTGCTTCTTCTTTTGGTTGATATTCATTTCTTGACGTATTCGTACCTGATTCTTTGATAGGCAAAAAACACTTATATTTGAAGAGAGTTAGATAAACATTTCAAAGTACATTGTGATCATCAAAACCAAGAATAACATTCTCCCCCTTTTTGATGATGACAAAACAATGGTTTGAAATGCGATTTGATGATTGCAAAATAAGCTCCCCCTTTCTCAATTGACAAAAACTCCCCCTTACTTAGTGAATCATAGAGCAAAAATTTGAAAAACTCCCCCTCACTTGGCTACCCTACCGAATTAATCAATTATCCAAAAACATAACCATTAAGCAGCCAACATCCAACATTTTACCAATTCAATCCATCAAGCCAATTCAATTTCAATTAAATCATCAATCAATCCAATCCAGTCCTCTCCCCCTTTTTGTCATCACAAAAGGCCAATCAATCACATATATCACGGAGAACCAAAAAACATTCATCACATCCACACATTCATCATTCAACATACTTAAAATCCATCCACATATCCATAACCATTACAACCATAATCATCCATGAAAAAGTACTAAACGAACATAACATAAACATAAGCATTATATCTACATATCCATTGTTGAACACCACAAACACTAAAAACACATGAAATAGTCAAACAAAATGCAAATGACCCTATGGTGAACTAGGTGGATCCAGGTGTCCTTCGAGAAAGCTGATATTGGGAGAGGTCCTCCTCTTCAGTTTCTTCATCATCTTCAGCAGCTTCTTCAACTGGTGCCTTGCCTTTATCTGATGTGGAAGGGCCATGAGGAGTGTGACAGCCCCACCTTCCCCTAAGGCGAACCAAAGGGGTTAGCGGACTGCCTGCCCAGCTCTCGCCAGGACTAACGAGCAGTTACACTCGATCTAAAACGTTTCGGGAAAGTAAAAGTGCGTTCGGACAAGCCACAAGTACCAAAATAAAAAAAATAAAAAAAACGAAAAAGATGAATAGTGCCTGGAACAGTGGAATCCGGCCGGAATCTGGCCGGATTACCGGCCGGATTCTTGGCCGGATACTGTCCAGTGGCTAACAGCCCGGATTCAAATTTTCCCCAGGTAATCCGGCCGACAATCCGGCCAGTTTCTGGCCGGATTCCTGGCCGGATTCAGGCCAGGCAGTCCTCGCCAAATTTTTTTTCTTTTGCCGTTTGGAAGCCGAACCTGTCCGCAACCCAACCAAACAATAAAACCACATATACCACATACAATTCAGCGTTTACAAGCCACCATGGCATGTGAAAGTTACTCAAAAGTTAATATATGTACGATTGCCAAATGAAAAGTGAAAACGGCCTCAAAGGCACATTTACGGTTTCAATTCATAAGCTATACAATTCAAAAGCTATAGTCATCTAGTTCATTCGGCAACCAATTCAAAAGTCATTCAGATTTCCTGTAAGGAAAACAAAAGGAACGGGGTGAGCTATTTGCCCAGTGAGAATACAACTCAAACAACCAAGTTCATAGATGCATCCAGCTTAACAATCCAATTTGCCAAAATTAAGTAAAGCCACACATCGATAATGAGGATAAAAGGATACGGGTGGCTCTCAAGAGCCCTTTTCCTCGTTTGCATTTCTTGATCAAACGCCATTGACTCTCCGTCAATTTTCAACAATAACCAACCGTAGACTCCACTTTACCTCCATTCCATTCCACCTAACATTCCCCAACCGGGCCCGCAATCCAAACACATGTATTGTGGTATTACTCGAGTAAACCGGAATCGAGAGTCTATCATACTTCAAGATTCCATAACATTGCCCCAAGGCACATTAATTGGCACGACCAAGCCCTCGCCGGCTCGATTAGCTCATTGATAACATTTGTAGTCGTTGGAGACTCGTCCAAACGACACCAAGTCATGTATTTCATTTCATATACATTTCATATAACATTCCAACAACTTTCCTATAACATGCTAAACAACAAGTGAAAGTGATAAAGTACACTCTCACTTCAATCAATTAACATTCAACATCTCAAGTTCAAGTATCAAAGTCATATAATAACACATAAGTGAGTAATACACTCACCACGTTAGCAAATGTGGTTTCATGCACTTCCGTCAAAAGAACGTTGTGCACCACCGTCACGCCCTAAAAACATGCAAACAAATACAATGAGACTCGATAACGAGTCATAAACCAAGGCCAAACATGACCCCAATAGGGTTCCATAAGCATATCCAAACAATCAAGGAAACCAGAAATTTCGGAAATGTAACTAGCTTGGCCCTGAAAAAAACAGTTTTTGTCCTCATTTTGCGGTAATGGCACAAATTGCACTACGCTTATCGGATGAGGGTGCAAGACCCACCATCTCGAAGCTAAAATACAGGGATACCACATCACAGAAGGTCACTCAACCCAATTTTGAGTGTAAACAGGTCAAAAATTCAAGATACTTCATCAACAACGTAAAACAGATTCACCGCAACGCATTCTAGCGGAAACATCATAACTCAGGCTCTACAAGTCCAAATCCATAAATTCTAAAACCAGCTGAAATCTAAGAAACGGGGATAAATTTCATCAGAAGGCCTCAACAACCAATTCGGAAGCAATTCTAGCCAAAACAACCAATTACAGGCGCAGTTCTCTATTTCGGGTAAAACCAGAACAGCAATAGTAATTTCGACTTATCTCATTCTACACTACTCCGATTGACCTGAAATTTTGTAGGCACCTCTAAAATGTCATTCCCTACAACTTTTATGTTTTGATCTAAGGCCAATTCGGCCTCTATATAGGACCTAAAAATTCGGACAGAATGCTCCTTTAAGAACCCTAGTTTTTTCAATTTTCTTCCAAAACAGAAATTGGTTGCAATTAATCACTTTTCCCACCTCCTTAAGTCATTATAGACCATTTCCAATCATCATAGATAGCCACACAATCATGCTTATATTAAAACAGAAAAATCCCCAAAAATAATAAAATTTCATCATTTCAACCACAAATCAAGAATTAATCCATAATATTGCATCTCTTACTACCACTAAGCATGATTTAAGCATCAAGTAAAGGAGGAGGGTGGTTCTTCACAACTTACCTTTAAAACAAGAGAGAGAGAGAGCTATGGACCACCTTAACTTTCCAAACAACTCCACAAATCCACTCACTAACTCTAATTGGAGAGGTTTTATGGAGTAATTTCAAGGTTGGATGGTTAGTTGTGATGATTTGGGACAAGATTGAAGTGTTTTCTTCCTTATGCTTGAAGTAAGAGAGAGAGCAAGAGAGGGCCGGCTTCTTCTTGTTGTTTTCTTTAAGATTTTTTGTCATTTTTAAGCTATTTTAAGTCAAATGGTAAGAATAGGAATAGTGGTCTTACTTCAAGACCAATCCAAGGGTGACACTTGTCACCTTTAATTAAATATCTACCTAACTTTTCTCTCTCATATCAATCCAAATTGCAACCTCTACTTATCTCTTAACACCCGATAAATTAATTCCAGTATTCAAAACTTAACCTAGTTGGCCGAATTTTTCCGAACTTTTCGCACCAGTGGGTCCCACGTCCGGTATACGCTCTTAATTCCTCAAAATCCATTCGATACTAGAAAAATCATCTAAAAATTATATCTGCTCCTTAAAATTACCTAGAAAATTTTCTAATCACGGAAATGCAGAAAACAAGCCATGAAAAATTCTAAAACCTAGAAAATGAAATTTACGGGTTCTCACACTCTCTCCCCCTTAAAAGAATTTCGCCCTCGAAATTTCTCACCTTAACTCACAAAAAGGTTAGGGTATTTCGTTCGCATCTCCTCTTCCACTTCCCAGGTCGCTTCCTCTACCCCATGGTTTCTCCATAGTATCTTCACTAAAGGAATCTGCTTGGTTCTAAGCTCTTTGACTTTCCGGTCAAGTACTTGGACAGGTTTTTTTTCGTAAGCAAGCGATTCGTCCACATCGATCTCCTCTGGTTGTAAGACATGGGAGGGGTCAGGATAGTACTTCTTGAGCATCGAGACGTGGAAAACGTCGTGAATTCGAGAGAGACTGGACGGCAGCTCTAATCGATACGCTACCGCTCCTATTCTTTGCAGAATCTTGTAGGGTCCAACGAACCTCGGTTGAAGCTTCTTTCCTTTGCCTACCGTGACACTCCGTAAAGCGGTGACTTTAAGAAATACGTGGTCTCCAACCTCAAACTCCAAATCTTTCCTTCTATTGTCTGCGTAGCTCTTTTGTCGGCTTTGAGCTGTTTGGAGTCGTTACCGTATCAACTTGACCTTTTCTCGAGCGTCCTCCATCCAAGGAATAGTGGTTGGATCCAATGCCTTCCTCTCGCCAACTTCATCCCAG
Source organism: Coffea eugenioides (assembly GCF_003713205.1). Classification (NCBI taxonomy): domain Eukaryota; kingdom Viridiplantae; phylum Streptophyta; class Magnoliopsida; order Gentianales; family Rubiaceae; genus Coffea; species Coffea eugenioides. Next base: position 74,799 of record NW_020864038.1, read on the forward strand.
TAAATTGGTGATCGGCATTTTCGTCCATAAAATGCTTCATATGGAGCCATTTGAATCGACGAATGGTAGCTGTTGTTGTACTCAAACTCTACCAAGGTCATATGTTGACCCCAGTTGCCTCCGAAATCCAGAATGCAAGTTCGTAGCATGTCCTCGAGAGTTTGAATAGTTCATTCTGATTGTCCATCCGTCTGAGAGTGATAGGTTGTGCTCAAGTTGAGTTTCGTCCCTAGGGTTTCTTGGAACTTTTGCCAAAACCGAGATACGAATCGTGGATCTCGATCGGAGACGATGCTCACCGGAACACCGTGCAACTTTACAATCTCGTCCATGTACAGTTGAGCCAACTTGTCCATGGAATACTTCATGTTCACCGGCAAGAAATGAGCCGATTTGGTTAACCGGTCGACGATCACCCAAACGGCATCATGTCCTCGCTGCGTTCGTGGCAATCCTGAAACGAAATCCATGGTGATGTTCTCCCACTTCCATTCAGGTATCTCAAGAGGTTGTAACAAGCCCGATGGTTTTTGATGCTCTGCTTTCACTTGTTGGCAAATGAGACATTTTTGCACGTACAGAGCAATTTCCTTCTTCATATTGTCCCACCAATAGGTTCCTTTCAGGTCTTGATACATCTTGCTACTACCCGGATGGATTGTATACTTAGATCGATGGGCTTCCTCCAGAATCTCCATTTTCAACGATTCATCCTTCGGCACCACTATGCGACTTCGGTATTTTAAAATACCCTCAGGACCAAAATTGAAATCAATGGTTTTCCCTTTTTCTACTTTCTCTCCCCACTTTCGTACCATCTGATCCTCCTTTTGAGCTTCTTTAATTCTCTCCAAGAGAGTGGAAGTCACTTTAATATTGCCAAAAATCACCTTATGGCTCCCAGGGCAGGGTTTCCATTCACACACGGAGTCTAACAATTCCCACTCTTTGATCATTAGACTCGCGACCTGAGCTTTGCGACTTAGGGCATCGGCCACCACGTTTGCTTTTCCCGGATGGTAGTTGATGGTACAGTCGTAATCCTCCAGAAATTCCATCCACCGTCGCTGCCTCATGTTTAATTCCTTCTGTGAGAAAAGATACCTCAGACTTTTATGATCGGAGTAAACCTCGAAAGTTACTCCATATAAATAGTGCCTCCACTTCTTCAGAGCAAAAACGACTGCAGCTAGCTCCAGGTCGTGGGTCGGGTAATTTTGCTCGTAGGGTTTTAACTTCCTCGAGGCAAAGGAGATCACATTTCGGTTTTGCATTAATACACAACCCAGGCCTTCTCGGGATGCATCAGTGTACACAGCATATCCGTCCACCCCGTTTGGTAAGACTAGAACTGGAGCCATGGTCAATCTTTTCTTTAATTCTTGAAAACTTGTCTCACTTCGGGCGTTCCATAAGAACCGACCATGATTCTTCGTCAAATCGGTTAGAGGACTGGCTAGTTTGGAGAAGTCCTTGATAAAACGCCGGTAATATCCAGCCAGTCCTAGAAAGCTGCGGACCTCTGTGGGAGTTTCTGGCCTCTTCGAATTAGTCACAGCCTCTACTTTCGCCGGGTCGACTGAAATACCCTCTTGAGAGATTACGTGTCCCAGAAAAGTAATTTTCTCCAGCCAAAATTCGCACTTGCTAAACTTGGCATACAGTTGATGGTCTCTCAGAGTTTGCGAGACAGTCTTCAAATGTTGCTCATGCTCTTCACGGGTCTTGGAATAGACCAGGATGTCATCGATGAAGACTACGACAAATCGATCCAGGTAGGGCTTAAAAACCCTATGCATTAGGTCCATGAAGGCGGCAGGAGCATTGGTTAGTCCAAAGGGCATCACTGCGAACTCGTAATGCCTATATCTCGAGTTAAAGGCGGTCTTCGGAATATCCTCCTTCCTGATTAGTAACTGGTAGTACCCTTGGCGGAGGTCCAGTTTTGAGAAGACTACCGCTCCTTGCAACTGATCAAATAGCTCATCAATATGGGGCAGTGGATACTTATTTTTAATTGTAATGTTATTCAGGCCCCGATAATCAATACACATCCTCAAACCACCATCTTTTTTCTTCACAAACAGCACAGGAGCTCCCCAAGGAGACCCACTTTCTTGAATGAATCCCCGCTCCAGAAGGTCCTGTAATTGCAACTTTAGCTCCTTGAGCTCGGCAGGAGCCATTCGGTATGGTGTTTTTGAGATGGGTGAGGATCCCGGTAGCAGGTCTATTTTGAATTCAATTTCTCTTTCCGGAGGTAAGGCTACTAATTCATCAGGAAACACGTCCGGAAATTCCTTCACTATGGCCACATCCTCCACTTTCAACTTATCTGTGGGGGTGTTAATAAAAAAGGCCAAAAATCCTTGCGCCCCTTTACTTAGCAATTTCCTAGCCCGAATGCCCGAAATCAAAGCAGATGAGGCTAACCTACCCCTTATATCCAACCTTATGGTTGCCTCACCAGGGATACGGAATTCCACCACTTTCGTTTTACAATCCAGTTGGGCATTATACTTGGCTAGCCAATCCATACCCAATATCACATCATACCCCTTAATGACCAAACTTATCAAGTCCCCTAGCAATCTTTTCTCTCCTACCCACACTTCACAATCCCTATAAACCATACTAGTGACCAACCGTTGATTCCCCGTGGGTGTACTAACTTCTAGGTCGTATGGTAAACTAGCAGGTTTTATATCGATGCCACACATGAAATCAGGGTTAACAAAGGAATGGGTGGCACCAGGATCAATTAAAACTTTGGCAAAACGGTGGAAAATAGGGATCGTACCTTCTACGACCTCTGAGGAATCTGGGACCTGTCGAGGTTCTAAGGAATAGACTCGAGCTGGCACCTTAGGTTTCGCCTCATTCCCCTTATTCGGTCCCGTGTTGGTCTTTGACGTGGTTTGAGCTCCCCTTCCTTCTTGCGTCATAAGTGGGCAGGTAGCAAGCTTGTGGTCTGCACTTCCACAACGCAGACATTTGCCTCCCTTCTTCCAGCAATTGTCTTCAGAGTGATTCGGCTTTCCGCAGTACCCGCAAGGTCCACGGGACGCCGAACCTGAGCCCTTCTGGAAGTTTCCACCTTGGCCTCTCCCGGCTGGGCCGCCCCTAGACTGAGCCCCTCTGCCGGAACCTGACTGTCGTCCACCTCCAGCTCCGCGTCCAAACTTGGAGGGAGTACCTTTGTCCCCTTGTCCAGAACTGCTTCCAGGAAAGCCCCGCTTTTTCGCCTGGAAGTTCCGGACCTGCAATCGAGCACTCTCTACCCTTTGGGCCTTTTCTACGACCTCGCTAAAAGCATTGATTTGAGCCACTGCGAGGTCCTTTTGGATTTCGACGTTCAAGCCCTGGATGAAACGCCTGATTCGCCGTTGCTCTGTCATGATCAGCTCAGGCGCAAATTTTGACAAACGGGTAAACTGGCTCTCGTATTCCGCCACCGATTGAGTTCCTTGGCGGAGTCGAATGAACTCGTCTTCCTTCCTCTCCTGAACTAGAGGAGGGAAGAATTTTGCATTAAATTTCCGGATGAAATTCACCCAAGTCCTGGGCGTTTGTTCCCGTTCCCATTTTTGTTGTATGATGTTCCACCAGGAACGGGCCGCCCCTTCTAATTGGAATACAGCAAAAGTCACCTGCCGTTCATCGGTATAGTGCAAAGCCGCAAAAATATCAACCATCTTCTCGAGCCATCGCTCGACCACATCCGGATCAGGTCCCCCAATGAATTTGGGTGGAGCAAACTTTTGAAAACGTCCGAGAGCTCTATCTTCGCTCTCGATGTGGTTACCAGGGTTTCCGGGGTTTCCAGGATTAAGATTTGTATTCTGGCCTTGTTGCTGCACTACTTGTGCTAGCAGGTTAGTCATTTGCTGCATAGCGGCAGCGATTTGCACATTGGGATCAGGGTTAGGTCCAGTAGAGGTTTCCCCAGTACCCCTATCCGGTGTGGGTTGTCTATTACCGCGCCCACGTCCCCGTCCACTACGTGTTCCTTCCATAACTTTCTACTTGATATAGACAAGGGTACTAAACCAATATAAAACAATGCATGTAAGTAAACTCAAAACTTTCCAAACACATATATACATTCCAACAAGGCAAACAACACACATATATACAATCAGTCAAGTCATGTTCAGTCAAGTCAAGGACAAGCATGGACAATCCCCAAGGGAATGGCCTCAACAAAAGAAATATACACGTAGCTAATCTAGCCGTACAAAATGATTAGCTAAGGCCCTTCTCCCTATCCGCCCTATACAAAACCAAAACCATCTAAAACAACTCTAGGAGTCGTAACCTAGACCGATGACGAGCTATGAGACCCACCCGACGGAGTGGATCCAACCCCAGCCTCAGGACCCGCGCAAGAGTCCTCGTCACTCACGCCCTCTACCACGTCCGCGCAAAGGTTCAGGATCGATGCAGCTCGAACCCTTACCTTGCGAGCTCTCTTACTCTCACGCTCTTGGACCTCCTTCAGCTGAGCGCAGAGGTCATCGACTCTATCCTCTGCATCAAGTACATCGTACTTCAGGCCCTCAACGCGCTCGGCCCGCCTCTCATTGGCCGCCCTAAGTTCGGTCACCTCGGCCTCAAGTCGAGCATTCTCTCTGACCAAGACCTTACGCTCCTTGTCCAGAGCAAACACCAGAGCGTTCGGATAGGCATACTTATGTTTACACTCACACCGTCGGAGACGGTTAGACGGGCTCCAGCGCACGACGGCCCCTCCTGGCCGTATCTGGTACGGGATCACTGGGAGTGCTCTGCGAGGTCTCACGCAAGAAGGACTATCACTAGGTTCACCCTGTCCGGCCATCCTACACCAAAAGAGCAATTAACCATAATATAAGCTTAAGGCCATAAACAAAGAACCCTCAAATCAAGCATTCCTATACACCCAGGTTAATTCAAACCTAGGCTCTGATACCACCTGTGACAGCCCCACCTTCCCCTAAGGCGAACCAAAGAGGTTAGCGGACTGCCTGCCCAGCTCTTGCCAGGACTAACGGTGCAGTATAGAGCGATCTATCACGTTCCGGAACTTATAACGCGCGTAAACAAGGCAAAAAAGGCAAAATAACCCAAAATAAAAGAAACAAAATCCGGAGTCGGTCATGAATAGTAACCGACCCGTCCGAACCCAACCAAACATCGAAATACATATACAACATAACATTTAGCATTTACAAGCCAAAATGACATTTAAAAGTGATACAAAAGTCACTACATATGTGGTTTGCCAAAACAAAAGTGAAAACGGCCCTAATGATACATTTAGGGTCCCATTTTATGTACAATACAAAAGAGTCATTCATCTAGTTCATTCGGCAACTATTTATCAAAATTCATTCCAAAAACTATTTATCAAAATTCATTCCAAAAGAGTCATAATCCTGTAAGGAAAACAAAAGGAACGGGGTGAGCTAAATGCCCAGTGAGAATACAACTCAAGCAACTAAGTTCATAGATGCATCAAGCTTAACAGTCCAATGTACCAAAAATAAGTAAAGCCACACATTAATAATGAGGATAAAAGGATACGGGTGGCTCTCAAGAGCCCTTTTCCTCGTTTGAATTCTTGATCAGGTCTCATTGACTCTCCGTCAATGTTTGAAAAGTAACCACCCGTAGACTTCAGTTAACTTCCATTCCTTCCACCTCACATTCCCCAACCGGGTCCGAAATCCAAACACATGCATTGTGGTATTACTCGAGTAAACCGGAATCAAGAGTCTCTCATACTACAAGATTCCATATAATGTTGCCCCAAGGTACATTAATTGGCACGACCAAGCCCTCGCCGGCTCGATTCAATCAATTACCAATGGGGTTGAGCTCATGGATAATATTTGAAGTCGTGGAGACTCGTCCAAACGACATCAAGTCATGTATTTCATCTCATATAACATTTCATATAACATGCGAAGCAATAAGTGAAAGTGATAAAGTACACTCTCACTTCAAGCAATTGACATTCAAAGCACCAAGTTCAAGTATCAAAGTCATATAATAACACAAGTGAGTAGTACACTCACCACGCTTGCAAATGTAGTTTCAAGCACTTTAGTCAAAAGAACGTTGGGCACCACCGTCACGCCCTAAAAACATGCAAACAAATACAATGAGACTCGATAACGAGTCATAAATCAAGGCCAAACATGACCCCAATAAGGTTCCATAAACATTTACAAACAATAGAGGAAACCAGAAATTTCGGAAATGTAACTAGCTTTGGCCCCAAAAAAAACAGTTTTGACGTCATTTTGCGGTAAGGGCACCAATTTCACTACGCTTATTGGATGAGGGTGTAAGACCCACCATCTCGAAGCTAAAAGACAGGGTTACAACATCACAGAAGGTCACTCAACCCAGTTTTGAGTGCAAACAGGTCAAAAATGCAAGATACTTCATCAACAACGTAAAACAGATTCACCAAAACGCATTCTAGCGGTAACATCATAACTCAGGCTCTACATGTCCAAATCTAGAAATTCCAAAACCAAATGAAAGCTAAGAATCAGGGCTAAATTTCATCAGAAGGCCTCAACAACCAATTCGGAAGCAATCCAGACCAAAACAACCAATTACAGTCGCAAATCCCAATTTCGGGTAAAACAGAACAGCAATAGTAATTTCGATTTATGTCATTCTACACAACTCCGATTGACCTGAAAGTTTGTAGGCACCTATAAAATGTCATTCCCTACAACTTTCATGTTTTGAGCTAAGGCCAATTCGGCCTCTATCTAGTACCTAAAATTTCGGACAGAATGCACCCTTAAGAACCCTAGATTTTCCAATTTTCTTCCAAAACAGAAATTAGTTGCAATTAATCACTTTTCTCACCTCCTTAAGTCATTATAGAACATTTCCAAACATCATAGATAGCCACACCATCATACTTATATTAAAACAGAAAATTCCCCAAAATAATAAAAATTCATCATTTCAACCACAAATCAAGA